>NC_066876.1:25119063-25395391 GCF_022985175.1 Labeo rohita | reverse complement strand
TAATCAGTGTCTTCAGGTTTACTAGAAAGCTACAAACTGGTGAGTTTTATCAGGGTTGGAGCTAAACTCTGCAGGGACACTGGTCCTCCAGGAAGTTGCTGCACTCATTATCCCCTAAACCAGACCTGGGCAAACTCGGTCCTGGAGGGCCGGTGTCCCTGCAGAGTTTAGCTCCAACCCTGATAAAACTCACCTGTTTGTAACTTTCTAGTAAACCTGAAGACACTGATTAGCTTGTTCAGGTGTGTTTAATCAGGGTTGAAGCTAAACTCTGCAGGGACACCGGCCCTCCAGGACCGAGTCTGCCCAGGCCTGCCCTAAATGGCGTAACTTAAATTTTTTTTTTTTTTTTCATTTTAAATGACAGAAAGCAACGTCAGTTGTGGCACTCATTATCCCCTAAACAGTGTAACTTTACATTTTTTATTTTTATTTTGCATTTTACTAGATTCCTTATTTGAAAATTGTCAAACGGCGTTATTTGCGGCATTTTAAATGACAGAAAGTGACGTCAGTTGCGGCACTCATTATCGAAAAATTCATTTAAGTTACGCTGTTTAGGGGATAATGAGTGCCGCAACTGACAGCGCTCTCTGTCGTACAACACAGTTTAGGGCAGAACTGGGCAAGCTCTATCCTGGAGGGTCGGTGTCCCTGCAGAGTTTAGCTCCAACCCTGATAAAACTCACCTGAACAAGCTAATCAGTGTCTTCAGGTTTACTAGAAAGCTACAAACTGGTGAGTTTTATCAGGGTTGGAGTTAAACTCTGCAGGGACACCAGCCCTCCAGGATAGAGCTTGCCCAGTTCTGCCCTAAACGGTGTTGTACGACAGAGAGCGCTGTCAGTTGCGGCACTCATTATCCCCTAAACGGCGCAACTTAAATGAATTTTTTTTTTGTATTTTACTAGTTTTATTTAAAAATTGTCAAACTGCGTTATTTACAGCATTTTAAACAATATCAGTTGCGGCACTCATTATCCCCTAAATGGCGTAACTTACATTTATTTTTTTTTTTTTGCATTTTACTAGATTTTTTATTTGAAAATTGTCAAACAGCATTATTTACGGGCTTTTAAACGCAGAAAACGGCATTAGTTGTGGCGCTCATTATCCCCTAAATAGCGTAAATTCTTTATTTATTAATTGTTTTTTTTGCATTTTACTAGTTTTATTATTTGAAAATTGTCAAACGGCGTGATTTAATGTCAATTTATTGTCAAACGGAAGAAAGTGCTGTCAGTTGCTGCACTCATTATCCCCTAAACCAGACCTGGGCAAACTCGGTCCTGGAGGGCCGGTGTCCCTGCAGAGTTTAGCTCCAACCCTGATAAAACTCACCTGTTTGTAACTTTCTAGTAAACCTGAAGACACTGATTAGCTTGTTCAGGTGTGTTTAATCAGGGTTGAAGCTAAACTCTGCAGGGACACCGGCCCTCCAGGACCAATTCTGCCCAGGCCTGCCCTAAACGGCGTAACTTAAATTTATTTTTTTTTTTTTTTGCATTTTACTAGTTTTTTTTTTTTTTTTTTTTTTTAAAAAAAATTGTCAAACTGCGTTATTTACAGCATTTTAAATGACAGAAAGCAACGTCAGTTGTGGCACTCATTATCCCCTAAACAGTGTAACTTTTTATTTTTTTTTTTATTTTGCATTTTACTAGATTCCTTATTTGAAAATTGTCAAACGGCGTTATTTGCGGCATTTTAAATGACAGAAAGCGACGTCAGTTGCGGCACTCATTATCGAAAATTCATTTAAGTTACGCCGTTTAGGGGATAATGAGTGCCGCAACTGACAGCGCGCTCTGTCGTCGTACAACACCGTTTAGGGCAGAACTGGGCAAGCTCTATCCTGGAGGGTCGGTGTCTCTGCAGAGTTTAGCTCCAACCCTGATAAAACTCACCTGAACAAGCTAATCAGTGTCTTCAGGTTTACTAGAAAGCTACAAACTGGTGAGTTTTATCAGGGTTGGAGTTAAACTCTGCAGGGACACCGGCCCTCCAGGATAGAGCTTGCCCAGTTCTGCCCTAAACGGTGTTGTACGACAGAGAGCGCTGTCAGTTGCGGCACTCATTATCCCCTAAACGGCGCAACTTAAATGAATTTTTTTTTTTTTGCATTTTACTAGTTTTATTTAAAAATTGTCAAACTGCATTATTTACGGCATTTTAAACGACAGAAAGCGACATCAGTTGCGGCACTCATTATCCCCTAAACAGCGTAACTTATCTTTTTTTTTTTTTTGCATTTTACTTTTTTTATTTGAAAATTGTCATTTTTTGCGGCATTTTGACTATTTTATTTTTTTTTGAAAATTGTCAAACGGCGTTTTTTAATGTCAATTTATTGTCAAACGGAAGAAAGTGCTGTCAGTTGCTGCTGCACTTGCTGCACTCATTATCCCCTAAACCAGACCTGGGCAAACTCGGTCCTGGAGGGCCGGTGTCCCTGCAGAGTTTAGCTCCAACCCTGATAAAACTCACCTGTTTGTAACTTTCTAGTAAACCTGAAGACACTGATTAGCTTGTTCAGGTGAGTTTTATCAGGGTTGAAGCTAAACTCTGCAGGGACACCGGCCCTCCAGGACCGAGTCTGCCCAGGCCTGCCCTAAACGGTATAACTTAATTTTTTTTTTTTTTTTTTTTTGCATTTTACTAGGTTTTTTTTTTTTTTTTTTTTTTTTTTTGGTCAAACTGTGTTATTTACGGCATTTTAAATATTTACGGCATTTTAAACGACAGAAAGCGACGTCAGTTGCAGTACTCATTATCCCCTAAACAGCTTAACTTACATTTATTTTTTTTATTTTGCATTTTACTAGATTTGTTATTTGAAAATTGTCAAACTGCGTTATTTGCGGCATTTTAAATGACAGAAAGCAACGTCAGTTGCGGCACTCATTATCAAAATTCATTTAAGTTACGCCGTTTAGGGGATAATGAGTGCCACAACTGACAGCGCTCTCTGTCGTACAACACCGTTTAGGGCAGAACTGGGCAAGCTCTATCCTGGAGGGCCGGTGTCTCTGCAGAGTTTAGCTCCAACCCTGATAAAACTCACCTGAACAAGCTAATCAGTGTCTTCAGGTTTACTAGAAAGCTACAAACTGGTGAGTTTTATCAGGGTTGGAGTTAAACTCTGCAGGGACACCGGCCCTCCAGGATAGAGCTTGCCCAGTTCTGCCCTAAACGGTGTTGTACGACAGAGAGCGCAGTCAGTTGCGGCACTCATTATCCCCTAAATGGCGCAACTTAAATGAATTTTTTTTTTTTTTTTTTTATTTTTTTTTTACTTTTTATTTAAAAATGGTCAAACTGCGTTATTTACGGCATTTTAAACGACAGAAAGCGACGTCAGTTGCGGCACTCATTATCCCCTAAACAGCGTAACTTACATTTATTTTTTTTTTTTGCATTTAACTAGTTTATTTATTTGAAAATTGTCAAACTGTGTTATTTACGGCATTTTAAACGATAGAAAGTGCCGCCAGTAGCGGCGCTCATTATCCCATAAACGTGTTATTCAAAATTATTTTTTTTATTTTGCATCATACTAGTTTTTTTTTTTGAAAATTGTCAAACAGCGTTATTTACGGTGTTTTAAACCTAATTTAGGCCTTCAGGTCACGTCGGTATTTGGTCATGCAGCAATTTAATTGAGGTTACCACAACTAACGTTACTACTTTTGTTGCGGTTGTTGTTTAACGTTACATTTTCTCACTCACCACAAGACAGGAGCGGCTGACTCTTCTTCTTCCATCAAATCCGCGAATCCGTGAGTTGCTGCCTCTAGTAGACACTCATCATGGCTTTCTGTACTCATGGTTGTAGCCGCGTCGCTTTATCGCTGGTTTGCAGCGTTGATTCGGGCGTATTTCTTCTCTTCTCTATAATCATCGTGTATCGTGCGGTGGAGAGGAGATTCTCCCAGTCCATACCACTTTTCGTCCCATTGACTTCCATTCAGAAAAGCAAACGCGCAAAAGTTTGGCAAAAGTTTGGCACGTTGTGACCAATAGCAGATCGATACGTCACCGCGTGACCACGTAGCTAGGTGTTGGCTAGAAAGAATACAGCTATTAATGATATAAATAAATGTATATATAATTTTATTTGAAAAAATAAACATCATTATTTGAATAAAAAAATACTTTGTAATCCACTTAATCGCTTAATCCACTTAATCCACTTTTTAAAATTAAGTGTAATTAACTTTAATTAAAAAAAAAATCATTTCATATGAAACCATTCGAACTTAGTGGTGTGATTTGTTTTTTTGTTGTTTTTTTTTTGTTAAACAAAGTACTAATGTTGAATTGCAACTCAAAGAAAAGGATATTTAATTTTTTTATGAGTATACTGCTGACTTCAAAATTTGGTATATTGTGAATTTACTTATCATATATGAAATATTTTTCATTCATAAATGTAAATGGGCAGTGAAAAAAACTAATTTTACTCATTTTAAAATAGAAATAGGTCACTACCTGTGTACATTAAAAGAAACAAAAAATAGCAAAGCAAAAAAAAAAAAAAAAAAAAAAAACGGTAACTTACTTTAAAGCCTTATAAATTATTCAAAAAAATATATGTTTAACTATTTGTACTTGATTATGGATATGTGATGTTATTGCTTTCCTTATTTTATATTGTTTCATTCTTTTTTTTTATTTGTTTAATGTTGTATTTTTTTATGTTATCTATTATGTGTCACGTATCCTTTTTGTCATCGTGTGTTTTTGTTGTGATTTCACCATGTGCTCCCTGGACTCAGCCCTCTCGTCACCCTAGTCACGCCCTCCTTGTTTCTTCCTGAGTGTTTCATTGTCCTCACCTGGGTATGTTCTGATTAGTTTGTGTATTTAAGTTCCTCCTTGTGTTTAGTTCCCGGTCGGTCTTTATTGTTGCATATTGTTGATTAGTGTGTTTCTACGTGTGTGGATATCGCTCTGTGTTCCTGTCTGTTCCTTGTGAAAGTAATTAAAATTAGATTTGTTCCGTACGTTGTATCCTGTCTTCCATCCTGCAGCAACAACGTGACAGAAAGACCGACCTTATAAAGAGAAGATGAGTTGGGCTGAGGACGCTTTGTGGAGACTGCGGCAGGACGGTCGTGAGTTGGAACGGTATGTGGAGGAATTCATCGAACTCTCCCACCAGGTAGGCTGGCACGAAACTTCTCTTGGCGCTGTGTTTGTTTTGGGGCTGGATGATGAGACAATACGCTGCGAGCTTCCCACTTGTAGTTTCCCCTTGATCGAGCTAATCAATCTGATTCTCTATTTAAACGGATCTGATTTTGAAGTAGAAGAAGTTCAGAGTCCGATTAGGTCTCATCCTCCAGTCTCCTCCCAGACACAGCGCAACGCGCCCGCCTGCCCTAAGCCGAGAACCTCCACATACCGTGTCAACGGCTCGAACCGTCAGCCCAGTCCCAAATCCCCAGTCATCCTCCAGAGCTCCACCGCTGTCCTCAGCCCGATGCGGCCGGCCTCATCCCCGCTCTAATCCGCCGGCCACCGCCCAGAGCCCTGTCCCTCGGGCCGCCACGCCAGCGTCTGCTCGCAAGATGGCCGCCACGCCAGCGCCTGCTCGCAAGATGGCCGCCACGCCAGCGTCTGCTCGCAAGATGGCCGCCACGCCAGCGTCTGCTCGCAAGATGGCCGCCACGCCAGCGTCTGCTCGCAAGATGGCCGCCACGCCAGCGTCTGCTCGCAAGATGGCCGCCACGCCAGCGTCTGCTCGCAAGATGGCCGCCACGCCAGAGCCTGCTCGCAAGATGGCCGCCACACCAGAATCTGCACGTAAGATGGCCTCCGTTCCTGAGCCCCGGCCAAGATGGCCTCCATTCCTGAGCCCCCGGCCAAGATGGCCTCCGTTCCTGAGCCCCAAGCCAAGATGGCCCCCAAGCCTGAGTCCCCAGTCATGATTGCTGAAATGAACATTATGGACAGGGCAATCCCACTGGAGTTCACTGCTCCTATTATCTCCCCTAATTCTCCTGAGCCTCCGCTGGTTCCGTCCAGCCTTCCTGAGCCTCCGCTGGTTCCTGCCTTCCTGAGCCTCCGCTGGTTCCGTCCAGCCTTCCTGAGCCTCCGCTGGTTCCGTCCAGCCTTCCTGAGCCTCCGCTGGTTCCGCCCAGCCTTCCTGAGCCTCCGCTGGTTCCGTCCAGCCTTCCTGAGCCTCCGCTGGTTCCGTCCAGCCTTCCTGAGCCTCCGCTGGTTCCGTCCAGCCTTCCTGATCCTCCGCTGGTTCCGCCCAGCCTTCTTAACCCTCCGCTGGTTCCGCCCAGCCTTCCTGAGTCAAGTCAAGTTGTAGCTGTTTTCCCCGAGTCAAGTCAAGTTGCAGCTACTGAGCCAAGTCAAGCCACGGCTGTGGTTCCTGAGTCAAGTCACGCACGGCTGAGTCAAGTCACGTCCGGCAGGCAAGTCAAGTCACGTCACGGCTGAGTCAAGTCACGTCACGGCTGAGTCAAGTCACGTCACGGCTGAGTCAAGTCACGTCACGCACGTCACGGCTGAGTCAAGTCACGTCACGGCTGAGTCAAGTCACGTCACGGCTGAGTCAAGTCACGTCACGGCTGAGTCAAGTCACGTCACGGCTGAGTCAAGTCACGTCACGGCTGAGTCAAGTCACGTCACGGCTGAGTCAAGTCACGTCACGGCTGAGTCAAGTCACGTCACGGCTGAGTCAAGTCACGTCACGGCTGAGTCAAGTCACGTCACGGCTGAGTCAAGTCACGTCACGGCTGAGTCAAGTCACGTCATGGCTACATCTCCTGAGTCAAATCAAGTTCCTGGTGCTTTTCATAAGCCAAGACAAAGTCCAGCTCGCCCTCCAGAGCCGGAGCTCTGCCCAGCTCGCCCTCCAGAGCCGGAGCTCTGCCCAGCTACATCTCCAGAGCCAGCTCTCCCAGCTCGCCCTCCAGAGCCGGAGCTCTGCCCAGCTCGCCCTCCAGAGCCGGAGCTCTGCCCAGCTCGCCCTCCAGAGCCGGAGCTCTGCCCAGCTCCAGAGCCGGAGCTCCCAGAGCCGGAGCTCTGCCCAGCTCGCCCTCCAGAGCCGGAGCTCTGCCCAGCTCGCCCTCCAGAGCCGGAGCTCTGCCCAGCTCGCCCTCCAGAGCCGGAGCTCTGCCCAGCTCGCCCTCCAGAGCCGGAGCTCTGCCCAGCTCGCCCTCCAGAGCCGGAGCTCTGCCCAGCTCGCCCTCCAGAGCCGGAGCTCTGCCCAGCTCGCCCTCCAGAGCCGGAGCTCTGCCCAGCTCGCCCTCCAGAGCCGGAGCTCTGCCCAGCTCGCCCTCCAGAGCCGGAGCTCTGCCCAGCTCGCCCTCCTGAGCCGGCTCCTCCTTCAGCGCGCCCTCCTGAGCCGGCTCCTCCTTCAGCGCGCTTCAGCCGCCCTCCTGAGCCGGCTCCTCCTTCAGCGCGCCCTCCTGAGCCAGCACCTCATCCAGTGCTCCCTAGGGCTGGCAGTATTGTAAATTCCCCCAAGAAAATTTTGGGGGGGGGCTACCCGCCATGGCCTCCTGAACTGTCTGTCCGGCCATGGCCTCCTGAACTGTCTGTCCGGCCATGGCCTCCTGAACTGTCTGTCCGGCCATGGCCTCCTGAACTGTCTGTCCGGCCATGGCCTCCTGAACTGTCTGTCCGGCCATGGCCTCCTGAACTGTCTGTCCGGCCATGGCCTCCTGAACTGTCTGTCCGGCCATGGCCTCCTGAACTCCCTGATCCGCCATGGCCACCTGAAATGTTTACCCGGCCATGGCCTCCTGAGCCCCCAGACCCGCCATGGCCACCTGAACTGTCTGTCCGGCCATGGCCTCCTGAACTCCCTGATCCACCATGGCCTCCTGAACTCCCTGATCCGCCCTGGAGGTACGCCCCTAAGTACCCGGTGTCTGTCCAGCACGGACCTCCAGGGCGCCCACCCCCACCCCAGTGTATGTGTTACGGCGCGAGTCGCGCCTTGTGAGAGGGGGGGGTAATGTCACGTATCCTTTTTGTCATCGTGTGTTTTTGTTGTGATTTCACCATGTGCTCCCTGGACTCAGCCCTCTCGTCACCCTAGTCACGCCCTCCTTGTTTCTTCCTGAGTGTTTCATTGTCCTCACCTGGGTATGTTCTGATTAGTTTGTGTATTTAAGTTCCTCCTTGTGTTTAGTTCCCGGTCGGTCTTTATTGTTGCATATTGTTGATTAGTGTGTTTCTACGTGTGTGGATATCGCTCTGTGTTCCTGTCTGTTCCTCGTGAAAGTAATTAAAATTAGATTTGTTCCGTACGTTGTATCCTGTCTTCCATCCTGCAGCAACAACGTGACATTATGTAATTGCCCTTATATATATTTTTTTGTTCTAAAAACTGCAATAAAAAAAGAAAAAAGAAGAAAGAATACAGCTCTTGCTACTGGGCATGCGCACATAAATCTAATGTTATTTTTGTCACGCTGTACAACAATACTTTTTTATTATAGTAAGGGCTACGTTTATGGTTGCGGTAGGTGTAGATGTTATAAAACACAGTCTAATAGCAAGAACAGTTCATTTCATTGTTAGTTTCCAGTCAGAGTTGTACCCCTTGGGAGAAATAAGTCTTTTTGAAGCTTCACATCAGTGGACCCTTTTCTCACTTCCTATATCCGGTAAGCGAAGCAGTGTATCCCCACTTCCGGTCCCATCGCAATGCAATGAAAACTAATGGGAGAATCCTCTCTTTCCTTTCTTTTGCCGGTGTTGCTGCAGTGTGTTTGGCTGCTTTTATTCTAAACAATGACACACTGCCTCAGTTTTCACAATTTCCTGACACAACACGGATGAGATGCGTGGGATGAATTAAGGTCCTTCTAAAATATTACGCGGGAGCATGTTCGCGTGGAGTATGCATTTCGAAACTGAGGATGTTTAGGCCTACATCTCATATCACCTGCTGAAATGTTCATATTAATATATTTCTCTTCCAAATGTGCATTCTGCATTCAGTCAATATCGTCTTCTCATTAACAATGTTTTTTTCATCATATTTTATACCTGTTTACATTAAAATACATTTTAAATAAACACCCTCACTAAATTAACCATGGATTTACTATAGTTAATGTAGTAACCATGTTATATTTTATTTTATTTTTTCCGCGGACTGATTTCCAATTGTACTGTCATAGTTTTACTACACATACCATGGTTAATTTTCGTAAGAGTGGTATTAAAATAGATGAATGAATGCGCAGGCATTGCCTTAAAGAAATAACAATGTTGAACATTTTAGCTAATTAATCTTAGACAGTATAACACGTTGACAGCGAGATTAGAGTATTATTTAAAAATTTTGGCATAAACGTGAATTACATACAGTGAAATAACCCAACCCGCATGTTCAGTGGTGAAAGAACCCCTGGAGTCCATTTGACCCAGCATGATCAACCCAACTGTGTGTTTACAGTACCTCAAACAACCCAGAATTCTGACCCAGCACAATTAACCCAACAATGTGTTCACAGAAATAACCCAGCACGTTTTAGAGTGTATGGTTCAAATGATTAAAAATGAGGATGTTTGTATTATAGATCATTGTTGTTGTGTTATTTTTCTTTCTTTTTTGTGTAAAGCTTGTACTGATTTTGTTTTCATCACGATGGATAAAGTGTTGTCGACACTTTAGCACTTTAACACGTCAACACTTGACATGACATCAGCATCATCCATCTGGACCTGTCTAATAGGTTTATGTTTGGACTGCTTGTGTGTCTAAACATTTCGAGCAGATGGGAAATCAAGACAGACATAGCTCAAAAAGACGCAGCTCTGTGCCGTGTTCACAATGTTTATAAATCCCATTGACGTTTTGCCGTGTCCGTAAATGTAATACCCCGATAACTCAATTTCCCATCAAGCATTCTGTAAACAATAACAAACATATCACATAGTAACTTCAGACAGTGCCTCACAAAAATGTAAGTAATGAGTTTATTTAAAGTGCGTCGTATATCCAAGAGTAATTTATTACAAAATATGATTTGTTTGCTTCTCTTGCCCGCTTGAAGATGGCTAGACCCTGAGAACATAAACTACTGGGGTGAGACAACTAGACTGTGGTGATATAGAGCAGATTAGCTCCATATGTGTGATTATTTTTCATTTATTATTGTTATTATTATTTACATTTTATTACACAGTGCTTTGTAATGCTTGATGCTGATTGGTCGATTGTGGCATTCACTGGTCAGATATTTCCACCTTTGTTCACTTTTTAAGCCGTATTGGCTCCGGAAATATTTTTTCCATTAATTTTTCCCATGGAGATTAAAAAAAAAATTGTTAAACAGTTATAAGCAATGAACCAAATCAATCGGCTATGAAGTTAATTACAAAATTACAACATTTTAAGCTAATACATAAATTTAAGCAAAAACAAAAAAAAAATAAGAAGTTGATTGTGCATATACAATCAGCATTTTTAAAAAATAAGCAAAACATTTTCTGATTGGTGGAGAGTTCTTTCTGTTTTCACCAGGTGTTTTGCCGTTAACTATTTTAAAATAGTGTTTGGTTTTTTGGTTTGTTCAGGACAAGAGTATTTTTCACAAATGTCATGTCAGAACAAGTTTTTACTGTTATAAATTCAGCATTATTTGCCCAAACATTTTTGTATGTTGCTTTTTTGCTCTGCTTTGTCTTGAAATGCTTTGCGTTTTATAAGAACTTCACTGTTTGATTTTTTTATTTTTTTTTTTCCCTGTTAAGCCATGTTGTCACAAGCCATCATCTTGATGGTTCAGTTAACAGCATCTTTTTCCACATGAGCCTGGAAATGTTCAATAGCTTGTTTGTGGCTTTAACTGTGTGTATGCTTATAAAAAAATTGACTTCTATGTTTTTCAAAAGTACGAAGTGTGACAGCTAGCCCCGCTCGCTCCTGATCACTAACAACGAAGCATAGACCAGTCTGAGGACATGTGAAATGAGAGCCGCAGCCTCCAAAGGGACCACAGAGGTAAACAGTGCGAGTAGCACAACTAATGTCTAATGTCCAATTTTGATGATTTATTTCCAAAAGAAAACTGTCAGCTGATTGCAGTATTCCCATGGTGACACAAACACTCTTGTGGCTCCCGTGCTTGACAATTTGAGACATATAAGCATCCTGCTGTGATGCTGCAGTGGCCCCTGCTTTTTAAAACATCTCTCCAGTCTCTGCTGGCTACTGCTGGAGAAACTTTAGGGAGGGGTGGGGGGGAAGCGGAGCTGAGCGCTCTGATTGGCTGAGAGGCTGGGAACTCTGATGTTCCTCAGTCCTTAAACCAAAGAGCATCACAGCACAAGGCACAGTGTCACAGGAAGCAAAGGGGACTTAGACATTCTGTTCTGTTTCAGCTGGACTATCGCAGTGACAGTCGGGATCGGTCTCTGGAGGACTGCATCTGTCATTTCCGTTCTTTTTCTCTTTCTCCCAGGAGAAGAGTAAGTTCCCATTCACACTTTATTCACTCCCTTTTTCTTCTATATGTACCTCCCAAAGGTAGAGAGAGAATGTTTCTGTACCCTACAAACCTGTCTTCTCATGCTTTTCTCGCTGTCACCGTCCATCTGTCCGCTAGCATGTCTCTTCACTGCATGTTTAAAAAAAGACAGGCAGGTGCAAGGTGACTTTTGGGCACCTGACCTGTTCAGCTAACTCATCGTTGCACTGCATGCAAAGGTTTCTTTTAGAGGAGAGAGACGTTTGGTGGCTTTTGCATCCTTTAATCTATAAATAGAGCACCTCAAAGCAGCTTGCACTCACAGTGAACTAGAGTGTCTTACTGTATCATAATCATAGTAAAGAGTGAGGCATTATGTTCCACATGTGCTTCTTCATTGGGGCTCGTGTCCAACTGACAATACTGTAGCTGCTCTTTTGTTTTTCTTCCACATGTCAGTGTTTCCCTTACTAAATGAAGTCATGTGTAAAAGCAAGTCCATGACTGTGTGGGAGTGATCCTGACCTCATATCACATGATGTTCTGATTTTTGCATACTAAAAACCCACTATATTTGAGTATGGATAGATTTGTAGCAGTTTTGTATTCAAATGTTTTTTCCCCACCCAATATGTTAGTATTTTAAATTTGACAAAAATAGTACTAAATCTCCTCCCTATCATTGTTATGCTTGTCAGAAAAATAATAAAACTAATGGTAACACTTTACAATAAGATGTTATTGGTTAACAGTAGTTAATGTATTAAAGAACATTAATTAAATCAACAGTATGTTTATTGCACTATTTATTGATCTTTATTTCTTAAAAGTATTGTTCATTCTCAGTTCATGTTAACTGATGTAGTTAACTAATGTTAACTAGTGAACATAATTGTAAAGTGTAGTTTACAGTGCATTAACTAATGTTAACAAATGCAACTTGTGATTTTAATAATGCATTAGTAAATGTTGAAATTAACATTAAGATTAATTCATGCTGTAGAAGTGTTGTTCATTCTTAATTCATTAACTATTGTAGTTAACTAATGTTAACTGATGAACCTTATTGTAAAGTGTAGTCCACAGTGCATTAACTAATGTTAACAGACACAACTTGTGATTAAAATAATGCATTAGTAAATGTTGAAATTAACATTAAGATTAATTCACGCTGTAGAAGTATTGTTCATTCTTAGTTCATTAACTTATGTAGTTAACTTACGTAACTAGTGAACCTTATTGTAAAGTGTAGTTCACAGTGCATTGACTAATGTTAACAAACACAACTTGTGATTTCGGTAATGCATTAGTAAATACTGAAATTAACATTAAGATTAATAAATGCTGCAGAATTATTGTTCATTCTTAGCTCATGTTAACTAATGTAGTTAACTAATGTTAACTGATGAACCTTAAATGCAACCTGTGATTTAAATAATGCATTAGTAAATGCTGAAATTAACATTAAGATTAATGAATTGTGTAGAAGTATTGTTAACTAATGTAGTTAACTAATGTTAACTGATGAATCTTATTATGCAGTGTAGTTCAAAGTGCATTAACTAGTGTTAACAAATGCAACTTGTGATTTTAATAATGCATTAGTAAATGCTCAATTTAACATTAAGATTAACAAATGCTGTAAAAGTATTGTTCATTCTCAGTTCATGTTAGCAAATGTAGTTAACTAATAAATCTTATTGTAAAGTGTAGTTCACAGTGCTTTAACTAATGTTATCAAATGCAACTAATGCAACTATGCTACTAGTGAATTACACAATCATTTACCATGTAAATTAAAATAGATTACCCAGATATAAAAAAAAGTATGCATTTATTGCACATCATAACCTGCTATATATTCTGTGTTACACCCTAGAAATCATATACAAAGCAATCTGAGCTTGATGAATTAAAAAATTCAAGGTATGTTAAAAAAAAAAAAAAAAAAAGATTCCCGTTTCTGGAAAATCCCACTAGTTTGCCAGCAATTTCATACCTATTTTTGGTCATGTGCAACTCAAACTACTAGTTTGTTATAATTAAGAAAGAAAAAAGTCACACAGTGTTCTTGAACACTGACAAGATGTCAAAACAAGAATTTCATTCCACGATCCAGTGTTTTTTAATAACGGGAGTTGTAACATCCAGCGTGTGCTTTTACGATGTGCAAAAATGCTGAATCTGAAACAAGAAAATGTTCAAAAGGGTGTGCGATGATATATGATGTCAAGAAGGCCAGCTAATGATGTCATTGATGACACCACCCTTCCCCTCTAAAACATCTGGGCTCCTAATCAGTTCCTTATGACATTTTAAAGCACAATATCGGTGCATTTATAGCCACGCTGGGTAATTATTACTAGTAACGACCGGCCTTAAAACTTGTAAGGGGTACAGACCCCTGCTGTTCCCCTAACACGTCTCCCTCACAAACTGTGAATGTTACGCTTCAAAAGCTTGAGTGCGCAGAGGAAACCAGAGACCTCATTTAAGCGTCCACCTTTCGCCGGCTGTCCGATGCCCTTTGAACACTTAAGCCTTTGTGTAAACGTCTCCCATGCAAATCGCTCTTTGTAGTTCACTGAAATATCAGGGTTGGGGAAGTTGGCTGTGTTTTGATTGCTCTTGGTAACAGACGCTTTTTCCTACTCCTTTGCCATCGGTTTCCACAGTGTATAGTCTGAGGCCTCATTAGGGACAATTAAGGTAGTATATTTTATTTCAAACATATTAAAATTGTTTGGAAAATAAGCAGGCATGTCTGAGATTCAATGATCCAGCCACTCAAGACAAGCACATATCCATGCTGTTGTTTTACATAAATTCATGCTTTAAAGGTCAAACTGAACTGAGTGCCAAAGCTGACAGTTTGCTTTTTTCCGTCATGTAAATGCTATTTGGGGGCATATGCCCGCACCAGAATCTACCTGGCTAATCCTCATCCGTTAAATCAGAGTGAGGAACATGAGAGGAAACTAGTAAGGTACCCTAAGGCAACTACGAGAGCTAATGAACTATGACAGGCCAGGCAATCTAGGCAAGTCTGGGTTGCTGTTTTTTATGTTAAAAGTGCACTCAGAATTTATTTTGTCATTTACTGAAAACATTTGGAGCAGGACCTACTTGGAAAAAAGTAACCCATTTCACTCACTAATTGCTTAAAATACAATACTCAACATAATATCAAACCGTTCGGTACGACATCCACGGTTCAGTAGGCGCTTGTGAATTGCGTTTTTTTTGGGGTTTTGCATTTAAATGATTTCCTTGTTTTATTTCTCTCGAAATTTGCTGTGTGTGTGCCCGTGATTTCACGTGCTGAGATGAGGAAACGCCTCCCCGTTTATATTTGAAAAAGCAACACTTGCAGAGCATCTTCCCTTCTAATGAAATGCAGTGATAAGCCTTTCTAAACTTGTTGTCCAACAAAAGAGAACATTATAACTTATTTTTACTTCACAGCATCAGTCGAGTGTTTGAAATAACTTCCTTTTGTGATCTGATGTGGCTTCTTATCATAGAATGAAGCAGACAATCCCATACTGTATGTCGATTAGCAATGGCTTATACTTAATCATTATGAAAATACCCAAGATGGCTTGAAGAACACGGATATTATTGCAGACGAGTGTTTATTGTACTTACATTTCATCATTGAAAGTGTTTAATGTTATCTCTTGTTTTTGTTCAGTTACAGCAATAGCGATGCCTTTATCCATATTAGAGATTTCCTGGCGGAACATCATCAGTGTTATCTCTATGACGCATATGTGGATTTGCGGGGTGGGCGCTCCAAAATAGGGCGTGGCTTCCTCCCTTTGACAGACAGGCACATGACATGCATGTGCAATGTTTCCCCGCAATCCACTTCAATGCAAACTCCACCCCACAGCTGATTCTACAGATTTTATTGGTTGTGTCAATCACAATGTTGATTTCCTACACTATGCTACACAAATGCTAACCCCTAAACCTACCCCACACATTACCCTAACCTTAACCAGTGAAACTGACTGCACAGCGGGATTGGCACTGAATAGATAAACAGATAAACAGTTAATAAGATTATGTGATATGAGATCGTCAGGCCGTTTTGTAACTCCCCAACCGGACCTCACCGGAAAATTGGACCTTTTTAGTTACATCCAGCATCATTACCCACTCCTATTCTGCAAATTTTAGGCCCCAGGATTCCCCCGTTGCTAAAAAAAAATCGATAGATTAAAGCCTTTCCCCTGCGGTTCACTGGGACGGCTCGCATGAGAGCTTGTGGGTGATTCCCATTTATATCATTAACCACTGGCCACGAGTTTTGGGGCACTGCTCTCACTGAGCATATTTATTTATATAGCATAGTTCAACTACAAACAATGTTTAATTCATAAAGTTTAGTTTTGATGTAAGTCAGTAACAATAGGCTGAAGCCAGAGCCAGTGGGGAAAGTCTTTGTGTGACGAGACCCCGCCCCATTTCGGAGGTTATGCCCACTTTTGGAGTTCCCGCCCCATTTTGGAGATCTCCGGTCTGCAGTTATACATACTTGCAAAATTTGGAAAAATAATACCTCTCGCAAAATAAATATTAAGCAGACATATAATAATAAACGTTTTTTTTCCAGTGTATGGAGGTTTACAGAAGTATTTTGTTGTTAATTATATGCAAAAAAAATAAATAAATAAAACACACTGATGTGGCAAGCTATCAGAACCGAACCAAACCGAAAACCGTGGTTGAAAACTGAGGTACGTATTGAACCGTGGACTAACTGTATTGTTGCATCTCTACTTTAAATATCACAAATAATTTCAAAGATACAGCAAGCAAGATTTAAATTAAACATGACATTTTGATGTAAATGGACTCAAATAGTATTTTCTTAAAACATGGTCCAGTAATTTGTCTAATTTGTGTTGAAATTGAATAGTACTGTTAAATGTTTTACATCCTCAAAATATAAAAACTCTAATCATATTAGTAGCTTAATTAAAGTGGTTTTATTTTTAATATGTGACCCTAGACCACAAAACCAGTCTTAATCTCAATTTTTCTTTTATGCCAAAAATCATTAGGAAATTAAGAAAAGATCATGTTCCATGAAGATATTTTGTAAAATTTCTACTGCAAATATGTCAAAACTTTTGATTAGTAATATGCATTATTAAGAACTTAATATAATAATATGGACAACTTTAAAAGACATTTTCTCAATATTTAGATTTTTTTGCACCCTCAGATTCCACATATTCAAATAGTTGTATCTCTGCCAAATATTGTCTTGTCTTAACCATACATCAGTGGAAAGCTTATTTATTTAGCTTTCAGATGATGTATAAATCTCATTTTTGAAAAATTGACCCTTATTGTGGTTTTGTGGTCCAGGGTCACATATACCAGCCTGCCTCATGGAGTCACATGACCAGGTCAATACTACTCTCTTTATCTTCATCCCCTCTTTTTATCAGACATTTTTGCTTGCTAAATAAATTAATGCTGGCTGAGTGAAAATAAGTAAACAAAAATGTTTTGTGCATCCACACAGCTAGGTGTCAGTATAACTCAATGGGGATTTGAATCTTGCACGTGTCTTAATGGTAAAAGTTTGTCTGCATTATATTAACTGTGGCCTACTATGTATCATATGAAAGGAAATTAACCAGATGCCGTTTGCTTATCACAGGCTATACAGGAAGATTGCTATTTACATATGTCAAGGCTGTCTTGTTCTGTTGTGAGCACGACGGCTTCTTGATCTTACATCTAAAAAAGTTCCCTTTTTCTTTTCCCCTGACAATATATATGGAATAAAAAAGCCTTTGCTCATTTTCCATTTTAAGATTGTGTTTTAATATAATCCTTCGTTTAACATCCTGTGCGCAGAGGTTGAAAAGCCATTCCTGGAACAACATCAAAAGGAAAACATTGCAGCCATTTTTTCCCAAACTCTCTCATGACACGTTAAAAGTTCAATAGCCTCAGCAGAAACGCAGATGGCAAGGCAACATGGGAGTAACTGACATTTAAAGATGCAGTAATGGCCATGCTGATATACAAAAGTTAATATATATGTGAGCCGCAGTGTGCTAAATGATGCATATAAAGCCCTCTGGTTATATTTGTATACGTTAGATTTTCAATTGCGTGTATGACAGGACATGGCTTTTGCCTTTGTGGTGTAAACATTTTGTAAGCATACAAATGCCATTCTTTCTTGCAGAGAGCGTGAGGAAAATGACTTTTGATTAAAAACATCAACATGTCATATGCATGAATTAAAGATCATTTATTTTACAGAGGATGCCTTGGGTTGTGCGTGATCGTATCAACTACCAGTGCTTGATGGATTTCTTTGGCTGAGAAAAAAAAGTTTTGCTTCCCATGGAAAATATGCTATAAACAATAATTGACATATGCCTATTTTAGCCTGTGACACAAATGTTTGCCTAGGGAAATAATTGTCTGCGAGAGAGTTTACATTTTCAGCCATTACTGAGACATGGGGCCCTCTTTTTAAAAACACAGTATTTTCCACTGTAAATAGTACAATGTCAAGGGAGCTGTAGTAGTTTTATGATTTTCTTGATGAAACCTTTTACATTTAGTGTTCACAGAAGTTCTGAATTATGCTTAATATTCTGTTCTGTTAATCAGTGTTAATACTTATGTATTATAAATAATAAAAAACATCTGTTTAAATCAATTTTTGCTGCAGATGCAGCATGCTGAACACATATGGGAATGTGAATTGTTTCTGCAATAATTTAGCCACTAGATGGTGATAGAGACTTGATAGAGATAGAGAGGTTATGAAGGCTATTTTGGGGAAATTTTCATTGCATTGACATTTCATTGCCTTCTTTAGAACATTACATGCACTGTCAGAAAATGTGCCAAAGTTGCATCTTCAGGGGTGCAACAATTTGCCACTGGGGCAGTACCCACAAAGGGACACTTACTTATATACCTTCTTTCCCACTTTGTAATATGCATGTAATTATGGTACTATATGAACCGCTTAGGGGAAAAAAGGTACAAAGGTGTCCCTTTGAGGCTACTGCCCCAGTTTATTAGAGAGTGTGAGATATTTTATGTTGCACAGCTATTTGCAATATGACTAGGGAAATGCTCTGAAAAGATTGTTTACAGCATTCTTTCCAAATTTTGTTTTAGTATGTTTCATATTATCATTTTGCAAGTTTTGCTTATCTCATTATGTATATTTGTGTTAAGTCTGTTGACTTGAACAAATGTTTTTTACTTCCCCTCTACACCATCACTAAACTTCTAAAATACAGTTGAGGTCAAATGTTTACATTTTTTTATTTAGTACTGACCTGAATAAGATGTTTCACATAAAATATGTTTACATATAGTCTACAAGAGAAAATAATAGTTTTAATAAGTTATAAAAATGACCTTGTTCGAAAGTTTACATACACTTGATTTTTAACGCTGTGTTGTTACCTGAATGATCCACAGCTGTGTGTGTGTGTGTGTTTTTTTTGTTTGTTTTTTTTTTTGTGATAGTTCTTCAGAAAAAATCCTTCAGGTTCCACAAATTCTTTGTTTTTTCAGCATTTTCTTTTATTTGAACCCTTTCCAACAATGACTGTATGATTTTGAGATCCATATGCAACTATTACAGATGGTTCAAATTTTCACTGATGCTCCAGAAAGACAACATTAGGAGCTAGGGGTGTAAACTTTTGAACAGAATGAAGATGTGTACATTTTTCTTACTTTGCCTAATATCATATATTTTCATTTAGCACTGCTCTTCAAAGGCTACAGAAGATACTTAATCACCCACCCATATAATATGGAAATATTATTTTATGTTTTAGGTTCTAGAATACCTCAAAGTTCTCAGTTTACTACTATTAAATTATGGATTTACATGCCTACTTTTAAACCGAGGATTTCTTGAAATGCTAACTTCAAGTTAAACAGCCCGCTGTTCTTCAGAAAAATCCTTCAGGTCCCACAAATTCTTTGTTTTTTTCAGCATTTTCTTGTATTTAAACCATTTCCAACAATGACTGTATGATTTGGAGATCCATCTTTTTACACTGAGGACAACTGTGGGACTCATGCAACTATTACAGAAGGTTCAAATGCTCACTGATGCTTCAGTAGGAAAACATTAAGAGCCAGGGGTGTAAACTTTTGAACAGAATGTAGATGTGTATGTTTTTCTTACTTTGCCTAATATTGTATATATTTTTTAATTTAGTACTGCCCTTCAGAAACTACAGAGGATAATTTTCCAGAAGACAAAATGAGTTACCCTGATTTTCAAATTCAAAAAGTTTTCACCCCCAACTCTTAATGCATCAGTGAGCATTTGAACCTTCTGTAATAGTCACATATGAGTTTTCCAAGTGATGCCATGTAAGAATAATTTTCAACAAAGAACCTTTCAAAGTTCTCAAAAGAACACATTTTCTTGATTGTAAGAAACATTTTAAATTATCTAAAGAACCTTTTCCACTATAGTGAACCGTTTGTGCAATAGAAAGCTTCCATGGATGTTGTTGGAAGTTTCTTCATGGAACCAGATGACAGTAAAGAAACTTTATTTTTTAGACTGTACAGTGCCTACAAGGACTTTTTGCCCTACTTCTTGGTTAAATTGCTCTTCTAGCTTCCTTTTTATATAATTTTAATTCAGTAAAATGTATTAGTTCATTTTTTAATCGTATATTTTGGAATCAGGAAAAAACAAAATTTTCCATTAGGGTGCTTTTAGCCCATTATGACTTTAGGCCATGTTCAATTTTTGAATTGATTTTGTTTTCAGGAAAATCCTTTGAGAGAAAAAGAAAGATTTCACCTTGTGAATTATATAAGTTTGTAAGTTTTCTATAAGTTATATAAGTTTTTCATCAGCAAAAGACTTGCCTACACAAATAGTAATGCACTGGCATGAATAATCACCCACCCTATAAATATTATATTTTGTTTTAGGTTCTAGAAACCCTCACAGTTCAGAATCTAAATTTATTCAAATAAATTTATGGATTTACATGCCTATTTTTAAACTGAGGATTTCTTGAAACTAAGATTATTTAAAGCAGCATGCATCTGTTAAAGATTCAGTATGATTTTTCTTGCCTTACTGAAAGTGACTTTGTAAAACTAGTGACTTTGTAGAGCTGGCCAACTTCAAATAGGACAGAGCTTGTTCTGCCTCATGAATAATTTATGAAGCTCTAATTTAAGAAATGTATGCAATAATTCCAAGGTCAAATCAAATAAATACAGTAATTATCTTAAACGTAATGAGAAATGTGACACAGCTCTGTATGCAAGCATATGTCTGGCACCCTGCAGTCTATGCTTCTAAAGCAGTTACTAAAAAGCAGTTTTAAAACTAGCTCTTGAACTGTTGGCTCCTAGATTATCAGCTTGTCCCCAAGGACCACAAACTGACTGATGAAAAGAAAAGTACGTTGATTCAAATGCAATTTCTAATGCTAGAACTGCACAAGATGTTTTTGTGTTCTGGTAGTAATCAATATAGACTTTGAGCCAAGATGTTGACATTTGGTGTCTATTATCACCTTATTTTACTAGAGTCTTGTGATTTTTGTGATGGCAAACCTTCTTTTGTTTTCTTTCTTTCAGGACTTTCTACATTCTGAGGCTGAAACCTCAACTTCTATCTGGGGGACAAACAATGCAAGAGAATGCCTGCAGCGGAGAAACGCAATTGGAGAGCGTGAGTGCACTGAAATCATTCATGCCATACGCAAGCACTGACAATTAAAATCAATATGTGTAACTTTTATTGATTGCACTGGACATTTTACAAGCACTGAGCAGTTATTGGAGTCGGTTAAGAGACTTATTAATCATCACTGGGCACCAGCAAACAGAGCAGACAGATTTGGATAAAACTCAGAACAGATGGTACAGCTTCAGATGTTATTTCACAAAGATGTTTTCACTTGAAACAAACAGCCACAAAGGGAATGTTGCTGCTTTCACCTGTGATAAAGTACATAGTCACTTAAAACCTTGCCTACAGAAGGGTTTGTGACTGTTGTTACAAAAAAAGCATTAGCTTGAAAACCGGGTTATATATCAGTAGTTACTAACAGTTTTGTGGCAGTGATTAATGATCAGAGCTGTAAACCAGTGGAGGTCCAAAACTGAAAACTCAGAGGCAGTGACCCATGAACTGGATGTTGCTGAGTTCCTCTACCACCTTTGTGTCCTTGTCCAGCACGTAAATGTGCCATTTTTGCAGATTTTCTGTTATATGGAAAAGGTGTGTGTGTATATGTGTACTAAGTTCGGGGTCAGTATTTATTTATTTTGTTTATTTACTTAAAGGACGCAATAAATTTAACAAAACGTACTGTAAAGACATTTATATTGTTCCAAAAGATTTCTATTGATATTTCTATCGATAAAGCTGTATTACAGTTTCCAGAAATATTAGAATGATTTCTGAAGTATCATGTGACACTGAAGACTGGAGTAATGATGCTGAAAATTCAGCTTTGCCACAGGAATTACATTTTAAAATAGATTGAAATAGAAAAAGTTGATTTAAATTGTAATAATATTTCATGATATCAGTGTTTTTACTGTTGATTAAATAAATGCAGCCTTGGTGAGCATACAAGACATCTTTCAAAAACATTAAACCCCTCTTACAGACCAAATATTTTAATTGGTAGTTAATGATGATGCAATTTTTAGAATGTAATAGAGAATACAATTTGTATAAAAGAAGATGAAGTTTTTTGATTTTGTAAATATGAAGTGGGGTAAAAAAGGCTTCTGGTGAGCAGCTATAGTGATTTATATTTAATTTATTCAAAATATTTTACTTATTAATGTGTTTTCAGAACCTCTAAATTAAAGAAAAAATACTTTGCTTCTGTATTATTCTGCTTTTAGGTAATAAACAATGCACAACGAAACCTTTCACAATAGCAGTCATTCTTTGCACAATCCCTCACAACAAATCATTTACAGGGGGCCCTTTTATATATTTATTTTATTTAATAATTACTAAATGTTAAACTACATAACTACTTAAAATTATATCATTTGTCATAGCAAACTACAATATTGTGAGAACATATGAATCAGATGTTTTTTATTTATATCCTAGGGGGTCTTTAGCCTTGTCATGCCATGGATTTACACTCTTAAAAATAAAGGTTCCAAAAGGGTGTTTTTGCAGTGATGCCATAGAAAAAACATTTTTGTTTCCCCTAAGAAACTTTCAGTCAACAGTTCTTCATTTTGAAGAACATTTTAAAATCCTATTTCGACTATAAAGAACCTTTTCTGCATTTGAAAGGTTCCATGGATGTTTAAGGTTCTTCATGGAACCATTGATGCCAATAAAGAACCTTATTTTCAAGAGTGTACGTTTTTAAAATTGTTTAAGTGTTATAAATGGGTCAGCGGTGCATCTACCAACCCAAAAAACATGAAAAAGGACAACACAGTAACTTTGTTTTTGTAAGCCTTTCTCTGCAAGCATGTGAAAAACGAGTCGTTCAGATTTTGCTTCCCCCGTGATGTAGAAAGGGGATTTTATTATAATATTACCGCCCCTTAATCTGCACGTCCACCCATGATGCCGCCGTTCTGTTTTCGCAACGGTGTACCAGTTCTAAAACCGTGGCGAAAGTTTGAGCAAAGCATGCTAACTGTTCTGTACGTTTTCAGTACAGAACTCTATTAAGAGTTTTAACATAAACTTGTGTGTATTTGACCATTTAAGCGCAATAAGACGTGAAAGAGAAATTGGTTTACTACACACATGCCGTGCGACAGACGCTTTCTGTTTGCGTGCTTCGAATGTTTGCGCTCAGAAAACCGTATATCAGAACAATAAACTAACAAGACTTTAAAACACACTATTTCAGTACGATAGACATAATAATCAAAACCAAACAGATGTTTTTGGCAGAGTTGTGAGCTGTAAAGTCACACCTCTATTCTGGAAAAGGGGGTGGGGAGCAGCAGCTCATTTGCATTTAAAGAGACATGCATGAAAATGGCTTGTTTCTGCTTTCACTCAATGATATAATAAATGATCTATGGGGTATTTTGAGCTGAACCTTCACAGACATATTCTGGGGACTTGTAATAAGGTGCATAACAGGTCTCGTTTAAACTGAAATATGTATCTGAAATATATCCTTACAGAACTAGTCTCAAGGAGGCAGATGAAGTGTAGTCTTTTATAAGAAAGATTAATGAACTGATATTCGTCATTGACCTGCTGTCATTTAGCTCTAGGCGACATGATAAGAGACTCTCATCACTTGTCATCACCTGTGTAACCCACGTTACTGCTCACATCACAAAAGCCCGGGGCGAAGCTGAGGCTCCATTGGCACGCCATAAAGAACTTCATATCACTGTGATTCATTTTTGCTGCTTTAACTATCTATTTCAAGACTCTATGATGTCTAAAATGTCTTTTAATGTCAGAAGTGCCTTTATGTTTGAGTTATGGCTCATTTAGTCAGTTTTAATTGTCAAATCATCCTTCATTTGGTCTTTTTAATAATTTATATATTTCATTAAATGCACAGTGTATTGTTCTTTACTGTTTGAAAGACAAATCCGAGGTATTTACCTTCCCTAAAATTCATATGAACACTTTCAGATGACTGAATCCCTGAGCGTCCACAGTAAAAGAAGAAAGAAGAAATCTGCTTTGAAGCCTGTTCCTTAAATATCATCAAATCTCACTTGATAAAGTACCTAATTTGGGTGCAGGTCTTCGCCCATGTGACACCTTAATCATTCCTCTCTGAAATCATATCTACCAATATTTTCAAACGCAGTGAAGCTCTACAAAGCATCAGTGACAATAATTAAAATCTTTATATATTCAACGCCTCTGTGAAAACACTGGTAATTGGATCAAAAGTTCACATATTTACTCACTTATTTATTTATGAGTTGGCTGATTGCTTGCATATTTCAGTCAGGCAATAAGATTGGGGTTCCCCCGAAAGGAACCCGTGGTTTTCACGGGATGTGACTACAGCCGTCAGAGTAGAAAGGTGCGACATTGTTTATTGCTCTCACCTTGAGTCAAAAGACATTTATTTTCCATTTAAAACTCTTATTTCACAGTTGGGCAGTGATAATTTAGATAGAAAATTCTAAAGTAAATGCAATTAAATATGTTTAATTTCAAATATAAAAACACACTTTACAAGCTAGACTAGTCGAAGTCCAACTATCGCTACTGTGATTTAAAACATTTAAAATTAATATTATTTGATATTTCAGGCATAAAACTTGAGCATTCAGATGTCCCTTTGCATCCACACTTTTGTCCTCTAAACCACCTACAATAGCATTGGGACACATCTGTGAAGAGGTAAATTAATTGTTCCTGAAGGCCAGAACCATTTTAAACTCTTCTGTTCACATGGGATACCTTGTTTTGGCTTGCAGCGCTATCTGAGTGAGCACAATTAAGTAATTAATAATGTATGAGGTGATAAGTTTGAATGTAAACCTCCTGAGAGATGTTTCTATACAACCAAAAACAATGGAAAATGTCAGTGTCTGAAAAAGAAGCAAATACCTTGTAGACCTGTCTTTGAGCACCGCTACTTACTCATTTTCCCTTCGGTCTAATATCTGAATGTTTGAGGGGTTTTTTGACTAAGAATTATGAAATAATTTATCTTTCAGGATAATTGAACTGTTTTTCATTGCACTTTGGGGTTGGTGCCTGAAGGAAAATGAGTGGGGAGCCTTTTTTGTGTGAATCAATGGTGATTTGTGTTTTCTGCTTTGTCCTGAGGCTGGTTTGGAGAGAGCTGGTCTCTCTGAATCAAATCAATATCGCCTTGTTGTATCCAGAGGGAGCGAGTGGTCTCTCATGTGTCTTCACAGCATATTGTCAAAAGAAGACAGGACTGATGATCGCAACAAATAGGAATGATGAATGGATGGACAGAGATATGATCCTCTAGAAATCATTATAATATACTAATTTGGTGCTCAAGTAATGTTTCCTATTTTGACGTTTTAAAATGGTTGTGCTGCTTAATCTTTTAGTGTCAAGCCATATGTTTTTTTTCCGAATAGATAATTCTACACACAATCATACAATTATTAATTAATTATTAGTTATTTAGTTTCCACATATATGACCCTGCCTGGACCACAAAACCAGTCATAAGGGTCGATTTTTCGAAACTGAGATTTATGCATCATCAGAAAGTTGAATATATAAGCTTTCCATTGATGTATGGTTTGTTAAGATAGGACAATATTAGGCCGAAACACAACTATTTCAATATATGGAATCTGAGGGTACCAAAAAATCAAAATATTGTGAAAATCGCCTTTAAAGTTGTCCAAATGAAGTTCTTAGCAATGCATATTACTAATCAAAAATTAAGTTTTGATATATTTACAGTAGGAATTTTACAAAATATCTTCATGGAACATGATCTTTACTTAATTTCCTAATTATTTTTGGCATAAAATAAAAATCAATAATTTTGACCCGTGCAGTGTATTTTTGGCTATTTCTTACAAATATACCCCAGTGACTTAAGACTGGTTTTGTGGTCCAGGGTCACATATGTATAAAACTAATGGTCCTATATTTTAATATTCTATATTCAGTCTAGATGAAATCAATAATACAAAATCTTGTATATAATTGTAACCTATAAAATATATATAATTACTTTGTTGTTGATTACTTTTTCAATTTTTGAGGATAGTAATGTACATTCTGGCAATTTTGTAGGTATTTTAGTTTGAAATCTTCTGAGCAAATATATTGTTGTAATTCCAGTGATTTCAGTGTTATTTCAGTATTTTCCATATTTAAACACATCATTAGGTCAAGGTTAATGTAACACAGGTGACTCATTTATTGTAGTGTAAATAACACTTAAACACAATGGAAAACAAAATGGGTCATTGTTTATCTGTAATCATTGTTGACTGTTGATATATACAGTAAGACTTTTAATGACTTTTAAAGAAGTCTCTTCTGCTTACCAAGCCTGCATTTATTTGATCCAAAATACAGCAAAAGCAGTAATATTGTGAAATATTTGTACTGTTTAAAATAACTGTTTTCTATCGGAATTTATTTTAAAATGTAAATTATTTCTGTGATCAAAGCTCTTCAGTATGATCCTTCAGAAATAGTTCTAGTATGCCGATTTACTGCTCAAAAATGTATTATTATTTATTATTATTATTATTATTATTATCAATATTTTAAAAAGTTGAGTACATTTTTTCAGGATTCTTTGATGAACAGAAAGATCCAAAGATCAGCATTTATCTAAAATAAAAAGCTTTTGTAACTTTATACACTATATCATTCAAAAGCTTGCATTCAGTTGCAATAAGAAATTATAGAAATTAATACTTTTATTTAGCAAGGATGCAATAAATTGATCAAAAGTTATGATAAAGACATTTATAATGTTACAAAAGATTGATCAGAGAAATCAGAAAAACTCTACTTGCTCTTTTCAACATAATACATTTTTTGAGCAGCAAATCAGAACATTAGAATAATTTCTGAAGTAGTAATGATACTAAAGTAGTAATGATGCTGAAAATTCAGCTGAAGTCACAGGAATAAATCACATTTAAATATATTCAAATAGAAAACTGTTATTTTAAATAGTAAAAATATTTAAAAATTGGACTGTTTTTGCTGTATTTTGGATCAAACAAATGCAGAAACTTGGTGAGCAGTAGAACTTCTTTAAAAAACACATTAAAAATCCCGGCTTGTGGTCTTTTGCTGATCCCACTCTCCTCTCTCTTTGCCCAGTGCTATCCTGTCTGCTCTACACTGTCCTCTTCAAATAAAGGCATAAAAAGCCTTAAAAAAAAAAAAAAAAAAAAAAACATTAAAAATCTTACTGTTCAAAAACTTTTGACCTGTAGTGTATATACGAGCACAGCTGTATATACAGTCATATTGCAAGGCTATGAGTGATATTGCGTTTATACAACAGCTGCATCTTACAAGGTGTTGTTGAAAGTAAAAATAACTTCCTCACAACCCTGTTCCTATGAGATTTTCCCCTTAGTCAAAACTATTTGCTCTGGAACAAATAGATTAATGATGTAAAAGACTGCCTGTTAGATTTACCCAAAATGAATTATATCTTATGTTTAACCACTATAGAGACTTTAGAGCCAGCGGCAAATTCTGGAAGAACTGGGCGAGGTAAGGCTGCTCTCAACGGGTGCATAAGTGCTGAACACATGCGCTGATGCCCTGGAGCTTACATATTTTCGAATAGATGTTATCTTTAATGACAAACCGCATATTTTAAGTCTAAACAAGTATATTTTCGCCTAAAGAACTCTTAAAACTACATTCCTTGAAACAAAAACAGCATTATTTATAAAAATGATAGTGGATTTGGGTGTCCACCATGACACTAGTTGTGAGAAATACTACAAGTGAGTGATACAAACAGTGAAACGGTTGGAGTTCCAACATCACTAGAATATCGCACTAGAGATGCACCGATCGGTCAGCCAGGGATCAGAATTAGCCGGTTTTCCACATGATCGGCCCGGACCGGTGACCGGCCGGTCAGTCTTCCGATTCGATCCGTCACACTTACGACTACCGATAATGTATTTATGTCTTGACAGAAGAAGCTTGCGCAGCTGAAAATGAGTATGTGAGAGAGACTTGTGCAGAAATCAAAACAAATGAGCACAACAGCACTCACAGAAAGTTATAGATGCATACTGCGGTAGAAAAAAAAAATTGCATGACCAGTATGTTTCCCTACATATCAACACGACTGCAGTGTGACACAGATTTTATACAAAGGTAGTTCAATAAAAAAGAAGTTTAAATTAAGCGACATTTTAGACACAATATTGAATGTTTTTGCTCAATTTCGTTGCAGAAAATAGTTCCAATCAAAGAACTGCTGAATGTCTCTGAGCAACACAGCAGTGTTTCGTTAATGAACCCATGTTTTTGAATGATTCAGAAACCCATTCATAAAGACTAAATGACTCATTAAAAAAGTCTTTTGCCACCACCTGCTAGTGGTTTGGTTTCATATTAAAAAGTATCACTGCATTTTTCACACCATTTTTTATTTGTATGTTTAAAAAATATTTAAAACCTTAATTTTATAAAATTATTTACACTGCCCTCCAAAAGTTTGGAAACACCCCTGGCAAAGTGTGGTTTTGGATGATATCAGCATAAATCCTTATCATTTTTGGGTGCAAATACATTAAAGTAAGTTGACATTATCACTGAATAATAATTTTCATTTTGATTACATAATAATGGCAATATATACATTTCAAAGTCAGACATGCCCCTTTGCCAGCTGTGATGCCTGGTTACTTGTTTAAACTTGGCCCATGTTTTTAAAAGATTTTTGGGTCAGCACACCTTAAAAGCTTTAACAATTGATTGCCAATTAAGTTTAGAATACAATAAATTTAGGCCCAGAATATGCAGAGCTGTAATAGCTGCTTTTTCTATGTATAGACTGCTTATGTAACAAAATGTTTTTGTAGTTTGTGTTGTCCCTTATCAGTGCAAAATTATCACAAATTAAAAAGGATTCATGCCATTAAACCCACTTTTCTAGGGCGTTTCCAAACTTTTGGAGGGCAGTGTATGCATTTGAAATTTTGCAGTGTAAATGCATTTGTAGAGAATATCTGTAATTTTGTCCGGATAGGGCTAATTGTAATGTTTAATTATTTTTATGATGTACATTTTTTGGCATTGGAAAAAAAAGTATATATTTTTGTTTGTATATGCTGTCAATTATACTTCTTGGAAAGAAAATTGGAATCGGCAGGTCACACTTACAAAAAAATCAGAAATTGGAATCAGCCAAAAAAAAGTTGCAATCGGTGCATCTGTATATCGCACTCCTCTCAGCAAATCAGATTTATATACTCTTAAATCAGTTGTCTTATAAGTGTAAAACTGTAAAGCATTTGGGAAAATCACTTTTAATGAAACTCTCACCTTCTCAGGTCTCAGATTGTTCCCCAGAGTCCCCAGACTCATGTTCGCTGTCCTGCATGGAGCCCTTTGCGGTCCGCAGGATGTCCTGCCGAACTGTCCAGCTGCCTCCTTTGGCCTTCAGACAGGCTGAGCAGTACTACTGTGAGAGGAAACCAGAGACAGAGACGGCCCAGCCTCGACCCACCAGCCTCCCCTTGAGAACACCTCCACTCATTGCCATCACCTCTGCAGATACAAGCAGGTAATCAGCTGGGCTTTTCTCATCTATATTCTCATCATCCGTGATGATTGTTTTTGTTCTGTTTTACAGAAAGAAAAAGACTGTACATATTAAATGTATATATTTGCTCAATACTATCAACTTTTTAGCAGAACTAAGAGCCAGTTTTCCCAGAAACTTTTGCTTTCAAGTATGTAATTAACATGGGTCAAAGAACCTCTTACAGAAAATTCAGATCCGCTTTTGTCTGATCTAGATGCGTTGGAGCTAATTGTGCTTTTGATCTGTTTATTTTCTCTTGCTTTAGAGATTTTTTCACAAGAACATTTGTTTTAGTCAAAGTCAGTGATATACTTTGATGATTCTGACTGCTAGGCTATACAGTAACCTATATGTCTGGGTTTATATTGTGCTATCCTATTAGCAAGCACATTGTATTGCATGTCTGTAAAATATAAATACTTCACATCAGAAAACTTTTACTGGAGAAAAACAAGAAACAAGAAATGGCCTTAAAATCAAAGTCAGTGTTTGTACAGATTGTAAGTAGTGTAAAATCAACAAACAGCGCCTTGTTTACACTAAATTCAAATAGTAGTAAATCCTATACAAATAGTGTAAATAGAAGCGAAGTGCTGTTTGTACTAAAGGTAAATTGTCTGAGCATTGGTAGACAAACTTGAAAAGAGCCTTGACAACATGGTTAATATGACATGGTTGAATGGAAAAAGGGTATATTTCCCAAAAAATGAACATTTTCTTGCTCTCAGGCATCTAAGATGTAGTGAAATTTAGCATGACATCACTTGCTCACCAATGGCTGCTCTGCATTGAATGGGTGCCGTCAGAATCAGAGTCCAAACAAGTGATAAAAACACAATAATTCACAAGTCATCCACACAACTATTCATGAAATTGCTTTCTCTAGAAAAGACGGAGACAAGATGTTAGTCATTTGACTGGAGTTGTGTTGATTACTTTGAAATGTTTTTATCAGCTGTTTGAGCTCTCATTCTGACGGTACCCATTCACTGCAGAGGATCCATTGGTGAGCAAGTGATGCAAAGTTACATTTCTCCAAATCTGTTCTTTTGAAGAAACAAACTACATCTTGGATGGTCTGAGGGTGAGTGAATTTTCAGCAAATTTTCATTTTTGAGTGGGCTATTCCTTTAAGTTAGGGGTGAGAGAGAGGTGTAGAATAAAGCATTGTTCCATTGCTTTAGATTACAAAGTGCAGTGGATCAGTTCGATGCTCCAAAGAATGAATACAGTCCAATCAAAGACAACTCCATCATAGCTAACAACTTTCTCGTAATTATCATATAAAGCAAAAGATGATTGACAGTTACGTCAGCTAGAGATGGAGAATCTGTCAATCAAGTGCTCAGTGATACGCAACATCAGTTCCCAACTATGGCACATAAACTTTATACGCATGAGGCTTGTTTTTTCCCATCTGATTATGGTAAATCATTTTTTCAATACCCCAGGAGGCCTCAGTCTCCAACTGTGAGAACTGGCGATTTTTGATGTTAAGAACACTGTGCATTAAAGTCGTAATAATGCATACACAGATGTTTCAGAAACTGTTGCTCTTATTCACTAGTATGAACTGTTGTCTTAATTGTGTTATGCTGCCCAGTGTTCAATTGCATCTTCTGCTCTGAATAAGCCTTGCATCTTGATTGTGTGCATGCATCATTTCCCTGTTTTATGCCAGGCTGTAATTTACAAGGTCATGCTCCCCTCTTTACAATTCAGTGAATATTCTAATATGCCGACTTCTCCGGATAAATTGTCTCAATTCTTCTTCTCCCCGTTACCTCTAATGGAAAGAGCGCTTTATCCGACACCTCTCTATTACACACACTTATCTTTGAATTGCCTTCCTGTCAATGCTGTGTCAGATGCAGGACAGTCTTTCGAACCACGCTTTGGTTTTAGTGCCTGAAATGAGGGTGACTTGCATTGTGTTTGATTGAAAATCTATCTCAGATAAAAGCGAGAAGGGGCAAAGAACAGATTTGCTGTCAAAAGTAATTTCATGCTTATAACTTCAGGATTCTGTGTGGTTGTTTAGTGATTATCGTTCACTCAGGTTGAACTGACACCTAAAGGATCTTGTCAGTACTGCTCAGCTCATGTGAGGAAACCTAGGAGTGTGTGATGAGCTGCCAGGATGCTTAAAGTTGCCGTACACGAACTGTACTAAATGTAAAAACTTGTTTAAACTTCCACCTGTTTCTTCAGCATGAAAGTAAGGGTATGGGTGAGACTTCCGGTTCATTAGCGGTTTAGTGCTTTCACAACGCGTCATTAATAGGCACTGAACGTAATCACTTAACCGAATGAAACTTGCATATTTTGAACATTATTGCGGCTGAAAATGGTCAGTTATTGTCATGTCATGTCATTTTGGGCTGTACTATTTGGTCGGACCGGGAAAAACATTTAGAGTACTATAGACTGCCAAAGGTTATAACAAATCAAGCAGAAGAGTGCAAGAGTTCCTGTCTGAGGAACAAAAGTTGTTTGTGGTTGGCCAAACAGAACCAGGATTTCCAGGGCAAGAATCTTGGCAACATTCATGTTTGTTCTTATCATTTCTAGTCAGGTAGGTGAAATATTAGGCTAATATATTAATTAACACTGCTCGTATCACCTATTGACATTAGTTTGTCAAAATATTGCACCCTTTCCTGCTTATTAAGTCCTTCTCTATATGATTTAGCGCCTTACACACGGTTTTTCCATGATTTAGACAGCCTAAATTAGCAAAACAACATATTCCTTAGTACATTAACCGTGCAATTCATGCTGTTTTTTACATCCTAGCATCGCCAATATGGCCACACATCCGGGTAACTGACCAAATCGTGATGTAAAAGCAAAGATTGATAACGCGAGATTGATAACGGCAGTCAGATGATGTCAAATTTACAGTCACTCCCAGAGCCTCTGTATTACAAAAACACCCTCACAGCAGCGTTTTTTTTTTTTTTTTTTTTTTTTTTTGATAATAAAAATATAAAAAAGTTTGCATTATATATAATACTGATTATCTTTGAAACGCATCATCACAGTCTGTGAAATGGTCCATCTGTATAAAATCAAACTTTTGAGCACTGTTTTTTTTTTTTTTTTTTAATCTTCGTCATCTGACTGATTCGGTACAAATGAATGTGAAGTTTTGATTTCCCAAAGTTGTTTCCCGCACTGTGTAAAGAGCATTAGGCTCCTCCCCCTGGCCTGTCAGTCAACCTGGGCCGAATAAATATTGATCTTCTCCTCCCAGCATCACTTCTGTGAAGTGGAGAGGAGAGTGAGAGCACTTGGATGTGTTTTTTTCCGTTCAGGCGAGGCGCGAGAAAGGGATGCTGATTTTGTTGCATGGACCTCGAAGATTCGCTAGTTTATTTGGAAAGCAATTTGACGGGACAAACGCTTTTATTGTCCGGAGTTTTGTTTTATTATGGACATGACGATAGAAGCGAGCAGCGATGTCTATAGACGATGAACTATTGGACGGAATGGGTCTATCCAGTAGAGTGAACAACAAAATTGACTTTTCTGTTTACATGTATTTGCTTATTTTATGTAGAGTGTTATTGTTTTCTTGGAAATAGCACTAATGGTGTACTTTACACTGCGCTGTCTTATGGATGTTTTCCAAGTTTCGGACAATTCGCACCAAAGCAACTTGCAATAATTAGTACACAAAATATAGCTTTTGACGCATTAACGAGTCGATACAACTGCGAGAATGGACGCCGGAAGCGAGGTGTCAACTTTGGTTTCTCCCGGTACCGATGGAAATGCGCCGAAACATCTGTGGAGGCAACAGAGCCCGGTTCCTCTTCAAATCCAGAACTCTTTCGGTTCGCGCAAGAACTACCGGGTGAGACAGAGAGGCTTTTCCGACACGGAAAAGTACCTGAATCCCAGGACCATGGACCGGACATATGCCGTGGACACCGGTAACCGTCCCGGTTTGAAGAAGTCCAGAATGTCATGGCCATCATCCTTTCAAGGACTTAAGCGGTGAGAACATGATTTTGTCCATCGTGTACAAGTAAACAAGGCGTGTTTGTTTAGGTAAAAGTAAATATTTTGTAAACAAATACTTCAAACGGCTTTTAATATTATGTAACTGTTAATTTACCTTAGTTTGTACATATTTTCAAAGGCATATCGGATTTATCTCGTGTGTGTGTGTGTGTGTGTGTGTGTGTGTATATATATATATATATATATATACACACACACAGTGTTGGGGAGTAACTAGTTACATGTAACGGAATTACGTAATTTAATTACAAAATAAATGTAATTGTAATTAGTTACAGTTACTGAGAAAAAATATGTAATTAAATTACAGTTACTTTTAAAAAATGCCAGTGATTACAAAGGGGATTACATCTGAATTTTTTCACACACCCACCCCCACTTACAGATTTAATTGACTTCTTTTAAATTGCATTGACTGCTCTAAAATGAGACACCAGTGTTTCAGTGTTTTTAGGACACAGAACAGGACACATGCTTATTCGATAACTGTTTTATTTGCTATTTGGGTTTATGCATAAACTTTATTTTTTAAGATTTTTTTTTCCAAGGCATTGTTAGATGCTAGTGTTTTCTGTCATAACTATGCAAACATTTGATTTCAAACCCAGTATCATAGCTATTTCTTGTTATGATGTTATTTATATTATGATCTTGTTATGACATATTGCACAACTGGGCTCACGGTGACCCGAGTTCGATTCCCGTCTCGAGGTCCTTTGCTGATCCCGCTCCCCTCTCTCCTCCCAGCTCTTTCCTGTCATCTCTCTACTGTCCTATCACAATAAAAGGCATGAAAAGCCCAAAAATATAAGTAAAAAAAAAAGTCAGTGCTATATGGTTGATCATTTTTCTTGGCGGAAGCTTTGCGTTTTGTTAGCTAATAAAATATTAAAGCTTAATTCAGTATTATGTGGACAATTTCTTAATTCTGTCATCCTGGTATCGTGGACTTGCACTATTGTTTCATACAAACGCAGCTGCTGCCATTTTATTTTTTATATTTTTGTACATTGTAATGGATTATAAGATAACTAACAAACTAGTACTACTACTTAATTATTTATGTGGTGAAATGTTGTGTAAGAAAACTGGTATGACAGCACTGTATCCCTAAAATGTCTAGTTTGAACTTGCCATTTGCTAGCAACTGATTTCTTCATGGAAGCTTTGCGTTCAAATATTTCAACTCAGATCTGTGTTTCGTGTCTAATAATTTTGACACAAAACATCTAATAATCTATCAAGCAGCTGTGTAATAAGAGGGATAATGTACATTCAGCCAGTTGCTATCGCAAAATAAAGATGTATATTATCCCTTATTTATTATAATCTTAATTCAAGTGATAAAGGATTTTGAAAGTATGACAGTAATCAGTGTTGAGTGCTACTGTAAGGCTAACTCTGCCTGGTTTAAATGTTTCAAAATGATTAACAGTTGAAAAAATTAGAAATTTAGAAAAGTAATCAAAAAATAATTAAAAGTAGTAAGTTACATTACTTTAATAAAGTAATTGAAAAGTTACACTACTTATTACATTTTAAATCAAGTTGTAATCTGTAACCTATTACATTTCCAAAGTAACCTTCCCAGCACTGTATATATATATATATATATATATATATATATATATATATATATATATGTATTTATATGTATATATATGTATGTATGTATATATATATATATATATATATATATATATATATATATATACACATATATATATACAGTAGGTAGTAGTGGTATTAGTCTATTCATAATTCAGTTTTTTTTTTGTAGCAGAAAAAGATTTAAGTTTAAAAAGTTTAAAATGTGTATATATGCTAAGTCAATTTTGTCAGCTTTTATCCGTACATAGCATTTGCATCATTTTTATGTTATTGAAGCTACAAAAAAAGAATATACATGTAAATGTTTGAACATCTTAAATTTTGAACTATTAGATTATGCAAACTAGTACAAGAAAAACCATAAATAAGATGCCATATGGAGACCATTCACAGAAGTCATGCAAATACAAGGTATGTGTTTCACTATGCAATGCATGGTGAGTGAAAGAAAACTCATCTGCATACTCTCCTGTTTGGCTGTGATTTTGTTTTTGTCGTGACGTCATTTTTGCTTTCAGTCTGGACAGAAAAATGTCTTGATGTGGAATCTTCCTGGATAGTGCACAGATGGATTGCAGAATGGACGCACACAGATATGGGTCAGAATAACATATAAATAGGTTAAGTGTAAATGGCCTGCAGTCAATGTTGAAACAGGTTAGCAAATGGCTGAGCAAAAAGCCGAATGTTTCAGTAATTATAATCAATATATTTAATTAGCCTAGAGCATGAGGCATGGCTTCTCCTGATGAGTCCGTGCATAAGTACTTTTCACGTCTGTTGCTCTCTGGAGAGCCCTCCGGAGAACTGCTGTCCTTCACGGCTCCCTCTTCATTCACCGAATGAGAAATAAGACTGTTTACACCCATCACAGACTAATTCATTGCAAGCTGAACACCAGACGTTCACATCCAGTCCCTGATGGTCTAGTACTTGGCAAGAGGAGACCAACGGTTCAAATGTTCCCTGAAGAAAAGCGAGTGTTTATCAGAGAGCCTTGGTTACAGGCAGAAATATGCAGATACCCTTGAATAAAGCTAATAATAGACCATTAGTCACAGATTTGATACCTTTTGGTCAGAGCAATGCATTATGTTCCCTTACCTCCTATATACTGCCCTAACATCGGCACTAAGTGGCACTAAATGTCACATCTTTCACCTTGACTGTCGTTGGGGATTTTAAGGATTCCCCCTCCTGAACCATTAGAACACAATGTATGCAAAAATAAATCTATGTTTGTGTCTTAAAACTAAGCACCTCTGATTTATGATGGCAGTATTAACAAGAATGGAAGAAAAACAAGTCCTACTTTCTATCATTACGCCGATAATTGCTTGTATAGTCCATTTAAATCCATTTTCTCATTACTGGAGATGGATTTCCTGTGAGACTCACAGAGGGGGTGAAATTCAACCCCACACATTTAGACCACGACCAGACTGTATGACTCACTTTTGTGAATGTTATCGCAATTTTAATATCCAGGGCCACCGCACCCCTTCCTTTCGAGTTCTCCTTGCTGAGCAAATTTGTGTTTGCGGAATGACGTTCAGTGACTTAACATGAGCAGCTTCGAGCTAATGTTTTTCATGCTGGAAAAAAGCACAGGTTATTTATGTTTTCAGCTGGATGGACAAAAATAGGAACATCAGGGTCTGCTTGACTAGGATTTTAGACAAAAACTTTCATTGCAGTTACCTAAAATGACGTTGATCTGATTTCCAATGCCATTTTTATGATTGATAATAATGTAGTATGATTGCAAAACAGTGCTTTGCTTGTTTTGGCATGTTTAAAGGGCTGTGTGGGAAAGCTCTTTTTGTGAATTATGACTGAAGCTTTCTGTTCATTGCCTCCTTTATGCATTGTACTGAGGAACTGACTTGAAAGGATCTAATATCTCCACAAACCATCGTGCACATGTCTGTCAGCTGATCCCAGGAGCTCATTGTCGCACTGGTCCCTGGAATCACATGACATGTGAAAGTGTTTGCTGTGCTGCTGTGTGAGAGTGCTGTTACATTAGACCTCTCGATCAGAGTTCATCCTGATGGATGGCATTATTAACAGAGAGCGGCGAGATCGGCGAGATCGGCGAGTTGTGATGCTTAAGATCTTGTCTGATTAGCTAACGAGTGGGGACTGGAAAGATGGTACCATCAATGTGAGATGAACCCCTGTGCATTGTGGTGACGTGTTTCAGATTTTTATTTTAATTTGTCATGTTAATTTAACTTTTTTTTTTAAATCCTGTCTCTCAGTGACATCTTTACAGTGCAGATATTCTGCCTGTCAGGCAGCATGGATTTGGTTTCTAAAGTAGTCTCAGTTGTACTACTGTTTTGTACACAAACATGCACGCGCTGACAGCCAAATCCCTTAGAGACCTGATATGCATCATGGTGCAGAACTGCCTCGAGACGCAGACAAAGATTTCTCGTTGTTCTGGCGCAGAGTTGCTTCAAATCCAGAGCGCTCCTGGTGCACATGGTGAACTCATTGTAGAAACTGAATAGTCAGACTGATTTGCAATATATTTAATATTGATGATATATTTATGATGCAGTTGCTGGTGATTTAAAATTAAGCAACATCCTGAACATTGTGATTGCTTTGCTTGTTTAATTGGCTAATATTATTAGACTAATTTGTGTGATTATGGTGCTAGCAACAGCATATTTAATTTCCAGTGAATGTTTAAAAAAAAAAATGTTTTGAGAATACTGAGTGTGAGAGTGTTAAGACAGATGGTAACTTTTGAAGCTTCAGTAGCGAAAACTGCATTAGAAAGTTTTATTCATTCCATCAGTTCAGACTGTCTTTTAAAATTCTATGTTTTTTTAGCGATTTATATAATGTTGTAAACACACCGCTGTTTAAAAGTTTGGGGTTGGTAAGATTTTTTTATAATGTTTTTGAAAGAAAAAAATTTTTCGTTTTGAATGCCCTATGAAATTTTTTTCCATGATTTTTTTAACCAAATTTTTTGTTTTCAATTAAATTTTTGGATTCAATTTTAATGGTTTCATTAAATTTAAAAAATCTAAAGCATATCGAATTAATTGATTTTTATAAAGAATTAATCATTTTACTTTTTTTCCCCATAAATACTGTGTTGTGCATTTAAATTTTTCTGGTAAATAAATTCTAGTAAATAACTTTTCTGGTAAATATTCCTTAAAAAAATGTTTTAATAATAATTTTATTATTATGTTTACATTAAGTAATATATTTCAGTCACAATTTCTTCAAATTAAACCAAACTTTTATTTTGACGAGTTGCTATGAAGACCTTTAAGTTTCTTTTTGTATTAGTGCTGTCAAACCATTCATCGCGAATAATCTTGATTAATCGCATCCAAAATAAAAATGTAATTTTTTTTTTAAATTTTTGTTTACATAATATGTGTATACTGTGTATATATATTATGTATGTATAAATAAACACATACAGTATATATTTTGAAAATATTTGAATGTTTTTACATGTATATATTTATATTCCTATAATTGATATTATATAAAAATATATTTAATATATTAAACATAACATATTTTTTTCTTAAATATGTACATGCATGTGTGTGTATTAATATATACATAATAACAGTATACAAAACTTTTATTTTGGATGCGATTAATCGCAATTAATCACTTGACAGCAAAAGAAACAGTAAAATGCTAATGAAGTGACTCTCAGAGCAGTTCTAGAGATTATGTTCATGTACTCATACATTGAGGTGGCAGAGGCTGAAAACAAGTATCACACGTGCTTCAGTATGTGTGTCATAAACGTAACCGTGTCTGCGCTATTAATTCAAACGCAGAACATGCAGGTTTGTATTTAAATAGTATTTTGCGGCTTAATATTCACAGAGACTAGTCTATATCGCATTTGATTAAAGTGTTCTGACATACTTTTGATTTATTTATCTCAAATTTCGTGACATTTTGCATTAAACAGCAACGTTAAATTCCATTTTTATGACTGGGTCCTACAATCCTGTTCGCATTTTCTGCATCACGGAAATCATAGGGCCCTATTAATGTTTTTGTGAAAAGAGTCTCTTGTCTAGTCTCTACTAGACAATTCAAATTTATTGCATCATCAGCCTTAACAACATGTGAGTTGCCATCAATACAAATCAATAGTGTTACATTTGTATTCTCTGTACGTCTAAGTCCTGTGATACACTTCAGATTTGATTGCAGCGATAACTGATGCCTGGCCACCGAGGCTTTCACCCGTGATAAAGAGTGCTGTCACTGGTAGAGCATTCGTTCTATCTATAAACACAGTGATAGAGTGTCTCCCATGAGTGGTTTGATTTATGTGCGGCAAGAACTCAGGTGGACCGGTGTTCACATTGAATTCAGATAAGAATCAAACTGTGGTGCTGTGTGCTAACGTGAAAAATTTGTAAAGGCACAGTAAAGAAAAAAGATAGGTCCTCCTGGGGTTCTGGCTTTTGGAATATCAGTGAATTTTTGGTGAATCCTTCATTGCCATTGGTTTCAGCACAGAGACTTCTCAATGCAGAACTTAAATAGAATCAGTAACATATTTTATGAATTGGCTCTGTTAAAAAAGAATCTGACCCACTTCTCTTAAATAAAGGACAGAATTCACTCCCATGGTCGGCAGAAACAAACATGACATTATTAGTCATAGAAAAATAGGCTTCAGGGGGTCTGTGGTGCTGAAAAGAAATTTATGTCAGAATTGAAGAGGGCTAAAGCGCTCAGGGGAACCAGTGTTGCTCTAGTTTTTATGTATGCTGGTCACCCCTCCCTCCCTCTCTCAGTTTCATGAAAAACTTTTCAGACTTCTCTTTCTTCACAAATGTTACTTTTGGGTGCAAGTATACATAATAATTCTCGCTGGGTGGGTGGTGTGACCAAGATCTTCCATCTAGTAATATTATTATTTTTTTAATAATATGATGACTTCATGATTTGTTAAGTTTATGTTATATATTATATGATTGTATATTTTAATAATCAAGTTCTAGATTAGCATGAGAGCACAGAAAAGCATCAAAGGAAGTGGAAAGTTCTAATGATGATGCTAAAATTAAAGAACACAGACACAGCCAGCGCATTCTCATAATGACCAACACAATCTACCAAGAGCAGCACAAATTAGCATAGGGTCTCATAATAATAAGAAATGTGTGTTGTGCTTTTTGTTTTGTTTTTTGAGCACCAAATCAGCATATTGGAATGATATCTAAAGGATCATGTGAAGTGGAGCAATGGCTGCTGAAAATTCAGCTTTGCCATCGCAGGAATAAATCCTATTAAAAAAAAGCAGTTATTTTAAATTATAACAATTAGGGGTGTAATGATACACGTATTTGTATTGTACCGTTTGGTACGCATTACAAACTGAAGGATTTGCTGGACTAATCCTATTACATTTGGAAAATGAAAGAGCATAAAAATGTGTGAAATAATATGTTCTAAGTGCCACTGTGCTCAACAAAGCAGCCCAGACGATGTAACAGGCAACAAAATGTCTGCCCCTAAAGAAGAAGACACTACTCCAGAAGGGTTGTAATGGTGTGATGGTGTGAAGTAGTTTGATAGAGTTTTGCCTCATTTCCTTGTTTTTATTCACTTTTAATTAGCTTGTAAATACCTGTGTGCATTTTACTTTCACTTTCAAATTAGGTTCAATTCAGCGTCAATTGATTGAACCTGACAACAACAAAACAGTACGACAAACTCACTTATATTAAACATAGAATGTTTAATTTATTAACAAAATGAAAAAAAATACACCATGCTATTGGCCTAATATAAAATAACAAATAACGTATACAAAAGTTATGAAGTTATAATATAAAATACTGAAAATCAGCAAACACAAATAAATAAACAAATGTTAAAAAAAAGCTTCCAAAGTCATCTTATAAATGGCAAAAGTCAAAAGGCCTTTGAAAGTCTAAAATATTTTTAAAGCAGGCACTTTTTTATTTTGTTTTGAAACTAAATTTCTGTCATGACAACTTGGAGGGATTGGCATGGTAATGTACATGACGATGTTAATGTATTTGGTCTTGGCGGAATAGATCTGCTACACTGCTGCTGTTGCTGCAGCAGAGCAAGTACCAATACTTGTACTAATACTGCCAATTCATCCACAACATGCTGCTGTGAACATGTAAGAAATACTGCTGCTGCACATATAACACACATGATATTCCCCATGTAGCATACTTAAATCACCTTATAGCAGATCTATACAGGTGGAGCTGGGGAAGATGGAGTGTTTCTGAAGCATGCTGCAAACTGCTACAGTAAGCACTCACATATTTAAATGTTGAGCAGTGAGCTCATTGGCTACTGATACAGGAGAGAACTAATCAGCTGTGCCATGTGAAAATGATGTCATTAGGTTAGATTGAGTTAGACCTATCGGACTGCGCCATCTAGAGTTTCATGCCAGAACATATTTTGCCAACTTCTTGTCTTTCTTACCTCACTCGTCAGCTTGACTCTCCTCACGTGATAAATGAATCCGACTCCTGCCGCTGATCTGAGATGCGACTGTTGTTCGGCACACTGCATTGTTCAAGGTAAATATCATAAAAATCATACTTTATGTTAGTTTTAAAAAGCAAGGGAAAAATTAAATTTCAGAAAGGAAACAGAAGGGAAGTTTTTCTTTCTTTTTGCTATATCTTAAACGTATCGAACCGTGACACCACAGTGTTGTATCAAACCAAACCATGAATTTTGTGAACTGTTACGCCTCTAATAACAATATTTTACAATGTTGCTTATTTTACTAGATTTTTTACCAAATACATAAATGTGGCTGCATTTTTCTCCATATAGACTTCAATGGGGTCAACGGGTTAAAGGCCCAAACTGCAGTTTTAATTCAGTTTCAAAGGGCTCTACACAATCCCAGCCAAGGAATAAGGGTCTTGTCTAGCGAAACATTTTCCAAAAAAAAAAAAAAAAGTATATACTTTTTAATCACAAATGTTGATCTTGCACTAGCTTGACTTCACATATTACATAACCACATTGGAAACGTCACACGTGACGTAGGTGGAAGTAGCCTGCTGACCCGGTGTTTACAAAGCGAACGTACAAAGAAAGTCAAAAGGCCTTTACAAAACAGGTAAAACAATGGTGTCAGATGATTTTGAAGTTGGAGGAGAAAATGAGATGGAGATTTTGGTCCTACCCTACCTTTTTAAACCAAAGTAGACAGATGAAAAAGCAACCACGTGTGGACTTTCCAACGTGATTACATAATGCATGAAATCGTAGCTGTGCATTGCTATAGATAAGCGTTAGTGGTTAAAAAGTACATCCATTTTTATTTTTTTGTAGAAAATAACCATGTAGAGCCCTTTGAAGCTGCATTGAAACTGCAGTTTGGACCTTCAACCTGCTGATTCCCATTGAAGTCCACTATATGAAGAAAAATCCTGGAATGTTTTCTTCAAAAACTACCAGATGACACATTTCTTCCATATATACCACCATATGACTCTCAGGAATAAATGTTTCTTAATCTGCTCTCCTCTGTTTTGATCCGAATGCATGCAATCATGTCCCTTTTCCCTCCAAGGTTTTGAGCTGGCGTTACACGACACCTCTGGAGGATTAGGTCCGGTCTTTTAAGCTGGATGCACTGATCCCAGGGGTTAGACTACCTGCAGCCTGTACCTGTGTTTATGACTCACGCTCGGCTTACTATGCCGCTTTCCCTGGCAACAATAGAGAACGTACATCATCTCGGCTCGGGAATGGGAGGTGCAGTGACTGAAATGCAATATATTTGAGATCTGTATGCCTATCATTTGTTTGCCTATGCTTCATGCAGTTTATAAAGGAATAGAGAATCTCTTGCATGAATGATCTCAGAAACCCACACACCTAATATAGGAGGGCTCAAGGATGCGTTAGAGAGGCAAAGATGAAACGTACTGGAGAAAATGAGATCAGTAAATCTGAATCACTTTTTGCTGATGTGTTTTATTATTTGCAAATTAATATTCATTTGGTGACAAAGCAAAGAACGAGAACTCGGAGTCAGAACAAAGCATGTGCGATCTATTTTTGACCACACACACACACACGCATTTGTGCCTGGCAGTACAACAGAATGAGATCTTTTACTTTCGCTTGAGGTAATGTTGTCCAGGATTACTTGGGGGACTCCTCGAGAGCGACTGCTTTCTGATTGGTCTCCTGGCTGCACGCGCCGTTCGCCTCAGAGGTCACCCTGGCTTAAAGCATAATGGAAGGTCACAGATGTGAGGTAGACAAAGACTTCAGCAATTACAATAGTGATTGTGGTTGATTTGTTTTCATCTTGGATTTATTGGATTTCCAGTGCGTTAGTCATGTCTTTTCTCTTTTATGTGTTAAAGCTACCAACAAATTACAGTGATTATATCCTATCTGTAAATGCCTGTCAATATGTGTAATAAGAATACTGTAGTTATGTCAGGAATAGAACCGTGCATCACATTTTAACCCCCTTCTGTTTAATAATATAATGGATGTAAGAAGTTTAATGTGCAGAACATTTAAAAGCTTGACAGTCTTTTCAACCCATTTTAAGTGATTTGCTTAAAGGGGACATATCATGAAAAATTGACTTTTTCTGTGTTTAAGTGCTATAATCGTGTCCCTAATGTATCTACCAACTCAGAAAATGTGAAAAAGGACAACTCAGTAAACTTTGTTTTGGTAAGCCTTTTTCGGCAACCTTCGACAGTTTAAGCGTGATACAACATGCATGATTTCAGTGCCAGATTTCAGTGGCAGATTTCAGACATAATTAAAACCAAGCATGTTTTTGGCAGAGTATCTGGGTTATGAGCTGTAAAGGCACAGCCCTGTTCTGGAAAAGGGGGCGGGGAGCAGCAGCTCATTTGCATTTAAACATGCACGAAACAGCGCGTTTCTGCTTTTACTCAGAATAGGCATTTTCAGAATGATATAATAAATGATCTGTGGGGTATTTTGGGCTGAAACTTCACAGACACATTCTGGGAACACCTGAGACTTGAATATTATATATTGGCTGCGTACACTGCAGCTAAATTCGGTTGTCAGTTCACCTTTTACTCCTTAATCATGTTCTGTACACACAACCGCATCCACATTAACTCCCGAAAAATACAGGTAGTGACAACGGCATTTACAGAAATTCTACGCAGTGTGTATAGAACTGAACTGAACAACTAGTTGTTGATGACATATTTAAACACGCATCAGAAATGTGTCTTCATCTGTATGTGAGATGCAAGAAAATAACAGTGAAAGAAGTCTTAATCTTGGTACATTTTGACACGGGGCTAGTTGCGCTTACGAGCCCTGCAGTAAATTGTCAGTGTTGCCATATCTTCACAAAAAAACAAAAACAACAACAAACAAGGACAAGCACAATTTGCTGTGTTTTATAACACCAAAACCAAAAAGTCATATATCTCATATCCGCAAAAGACCACTTTATTATAAAGTTTTTAAAGCTTTATGAGCTAAAACCAAACAACATGCCTAAAAGTGCTTGTAAATATGAGGACATGGCAACACTGCCACTGCTCTAAAGCAGTCTCCTGAGTGTAAACAAAACACAGCACGTGTGTGAGTGGTAGTTTTGCAAAATCGACGGTCAAAAAGAGTCTTTAGCCAAAAAATGGTAGATCCCAAACAGCTAAATTCTTATTCACTCCCACAAGACGCCAAAATGGTGGTGTTCTGTACACACACGGAACTGTAATTTACGGGACTCCCACATTTAAATGCGGTTGTAACTCCTGAAAATTGCAGTGTGTACGTGGCCATTGTAAAAAGGGCCATAATAAGTCTCCTTTAACATGCAGTGGGATCTCAGGGTCTGAGAACACACTGAGAAATGGGAATCAAAATCTAATTTAACCTTGGAAATCAATGGAAAGTTTTTGTTTCAAATTTTCTGAAATGCTAAGACATTGTGACATAAATAGAAATATTTCTAGGACACTAATCTAATAATTGAATTTGTAACATTGTAATCATGTGAACTTCTCTGTACAGATGGTCAGATGTTGAAGCACATGATCATTTTTGGAGCACTCTTTAATAATCCTGGAAAGCATTATTATCAGGTTACTCACGAACGTGGAGTTCATGTAACTTGAGATATTAAAAGCTGATGATAATGCAAAATATTGCATTTTCAATAGTGCTCTCAGACATTTGGACCTCACTGTATGCCTTGCTATACAGTCATACACATACACGAACAGTGTCAGTTTCCTATTCAAAACCATCCTTACCTATGCATAGACTTAAAGCCCTCAAGACATTTGCCAACATAATAACTTTGTTTTCCTCCATAATGAAGCCAGGTGGGAACATGGTCCTCTAGGAACAAGTCAGAGCATTTACATATGATGCTATGATGCTATTGGTAAAATCATTGCTGAATGTATAGTTCAAGTTAATTCTGGTGAATACAATGAATGTGAACTGAAAACTGTAGCTGCCTGTCATTCGCTTTCTTTATTTGCTTCATAGGAGTACTTACGCTGAATGTAGATTATGCAGATGAGATGCAAAGACCATCCATATAGCTCAATGGTTTGATAGAAGGCCTATGAATATTTATGAGATGCCAGCTCAATTGTTGACAGCTTTCTGAGACGGCAAATTGTTTTTTTTCCCCTGTTCTACAGTATTTCTAAGTTTTGTCTGACTTACTTCACGTGAACATGCATGTGTTTATTTATATGTATATATAGATGTAAAATAGTTTTTCGGCTTGAATGTATGTGTGTTTATTTTCATTATTTCAATATATAGTCAACACTGTTGATAGAGATATAAATAAAAACAGCCAACTGAAATAATGTAGTATTGTGATGTAAGGCAGAATAACATCAGAACTCAATGTTCTCTGCTTTTTACACACAAAAACGGCCAATTTGCAATCTTTTTTTTTTGTTGTTGTTGTTTTCCTCTGTGCCCTTTCTTGTACAATTCTTTCCTTTGCTTCCCTGATGACCAATTACCTTGTCAAGGTGCAACCTGAGCTTTCTTTCGAGCGCTGCTTTGTTCAGGAATCTTCTGTTTTGTCTGTCTTGTTTTTTTTCCCTTCTTGTGCCCCTAGAGATCTGCAAGAGTATCTAGTCTGTCTCTCATTTATCATACATGTTACATAACATATCCTATTAAAGTATGTCAGGATTTTAAATATAAAGGTATGATCAATGTCATCAAATCAATAGAATTGAAGGTCTGTGCAATAAATGGGCACCAGACCGTTCTGGTATGTACTGGACTCACTGCTCTAATGAGATGTCATGGTTTGAAAATTCCAGCCCATTCTTTGATAGACACAAATAGAGACTCCTTTATGTTGTTTCCTTATATGTTGACATCCTGAATTACAGCAGGCGGTGTGACTGAGCAATGTCTTTTGCTTCAGTTTTTCTTGTTTTATTAGAGCACGAATGACTTTTTTATCCTTTTCACTTGGCTGAGAGAGGACCCTACTGGAGCTTCTGGCAATGCACAGCCTGAAGTCAGCGTCTCAATGAAACGTGGGTGTATATGAGATTAATTGCTGGACGTGAAGTGTAATGTTTTCTTCATGCCAGGGGGGCAGGCAAGACAGACGGGCCTTAAAAACTCTTAAATATTTAGTTTTACATTTGGTCCACATTGGTGTCGTAAATCAGGTTGGTGACTAATATGCTTTGTTGTTTAGGAGGAAATGAACCATTTGTGAAACATTTTTGTTGGGTTTTCTGTGTCTGTAGGTGTGTTATTGGCTTTTTCTGCTGTTTGTTGTGATGGCTCCTTAAGCCTTTTGAAGAAATGGCTTCCAGGGAGGCGATAGGCCAGCTTCACTGCTAGCCTCTTTGGTTTTCCCATCTCCTTGAAGTGTCAGACCCCCTGAAGAGGGAGTCTTTCAGCTCTGCAGTCCCACAGATTGATCCATGTGTTGGGAATGGGAAGGAATAGATCACAGGACATCAGATAGAAGGATAATACATACATAGCCTCACATTCAGTTCACCGTCTGTGACAGATACTAATGTAGCTGTTGACCACCTTTTGTATGACTTATTAGCCTTTTAAATGTTTTACACAATGATTCTAATATATGACAAAAATATTTGTACATTTTTTTTTACGTGATATCTGTTTTGTGATCTTTTTTTATTTAAATATATTAAACATATACTTTATTTAAATGACAAAGAATAATTTTATATCTATTTAAATTATTATATTATCTATTTTATAATATATATATATATATATATATATATATATATATATATATAATGTTAGATTCATAATATGTTTGTATTATATATTTTTTTATTTTTATTTATTAATATATATTTAATTTTTTATATATTAAAAATATAGACATACTTTACTTTGTATATGTTTTATTTAGCTTTTAAATATATAACTACAAATACATTTTAAAATTGGAATTTAAAATGTAAAGTATTTCATATTTTCATATAGTATTGTATAAAATATTTTAAATATAAAAATTATTTATTAAGTATTTTATATCTTCTGTGTGTGTATATATATATATATATATATAAAATGTATATATTATAAATTTAAACATATATTGCATTATCATATTATCTCTATATTATCTATATATATAATGTTTGATTTATGTTTTTATATATTAATATATTTATATATAAAAAATATACTTTATTTTTATTTATAATACATATACTTTCTTTTGTATATTTTTATTTAGCTTTTAAATATATAAGTATAAATATATAAATATATTTTAGATATAAATTAGGGCTGTCAACGATTAATCGCGATTAATCGCATACAAAATAAAAGTTTGAGTTTGCCTAATATATGGGTGTGTACTGTGTATAATTATTATGTATATATAAATACAAGCACATTCATGTATATATTTAAGAAATATTTTCAAGCATATATATTTATTATAATTTTTATAATTTTATATTATATATAAATAAAATTATTTTGTATATTAATAACATATTTCTCATATATATACACATTAATTTGTGTGTATTTTTATATACATAATAATTGCACACAGTACACACACATATATTAGGCAAACTTAAACTTTTATTTTGTATGTGATTAATCGCGATTAATCGTTGACAGCCCTAATATAAATATATTAGTATTTTATAATTTTTATATTATTATTAGAGAGAGATTTTATTTGTATAATCGTAAACAAATGGGCAAAATAAAACATGCAAAAGCAAACAAGAGATGTATGCCCTAGTTGTGCAATCTTTTTCCATGCATTTTGGTCACTGAGTGGGACAGAATGAAGGCCATTGCTGCATGTGTTCTGAATGATGATTACAGTGGAGGCCGTTGGTCTATTTTAGGAGTTCTTGCCCCATGGGTTATGCCCACCTCCCTCGGTAAAACGTGACCTGTTTCTGGTAAATGCTCTGTCCTCGGCCCTCTCTTCAGGCTCGAGACTGACCATGTGCCAAACCTTGAATTTCCAAAACACCACTTCCTCTTTAAGGAGCAACAACAAAGACAATCAACTTTGTTATTTTTGGGTGGACAAACGCCTCGCACTAGAAATTAGTGTAGGAGAGCTGATGTAAAAACGCATATTGAAAACTTGGAGAAAAATAGAGCATTGGCTGCAATTGCATGAACAAGTATATTTCAGTTTAATGTTTTTTGTATTTGTCATGTAAATATGTCAGTAATGCAGGGAAAAAATAATAAAAATGTATTCTATATTTTAATTTTTTTGTGTTTATATTTATTTATATTTATTTTTTAAGGAGCAGTATTGGTACCTTTACATTTTTTGTAATTTAGTAATTTTTGCTTTTTTTTATTGCATTTATTTTTGAAGGGGCAGTATTTGTACAGTATTAAATATGTGTACTTTTCTATCAAAATAAAGGCTTATATAGATCTTTTTTGTAAAAATGGTGTGCGTATGAACATGTTGTCTAATGAGAAAGACCTTTTCAGGTTTCTGTGTTTTGAAATTCCTCCCATGGCTGTCTCCTCCTGATGAGGTCACGAGGTCACGGTGAACCCTGCTGTCTGTTCTGTAGCGTTTAGGTGTTTCTGCAGGGCGCCAGGCTGTTGTTCCTGCTCAGCTGACATATCTAGGTCATTCCATCAAGGAGACTAACCTTTTGTTTTCTTTAGTGAGAGAACTTTTTTCTAACAGTTTGCCAGTGAATGTGATATATTATTTTCCACCCTAAATATTCATCTTATTGTCAGGTGTAGTGCTACTTAATGCTGTTTTGTCAAGTACACTCATAAGAAGTCAGTGAGAGTTCGGGTGTCAGGATAGAAAGCAGGTGCCACAGTGTGAATTAACATAAACACTACCTTTGTCCTGACTGTCATCCTGGTTTGTCACTCTGATTGCATTAAGGCTCATATCTTTCTGTGAAAAATACATTTTTCACCGTCATGCTCCTGTCTGAGAATATTTTGATTAAAGAAAAAGCAGACCTAAGGCTTGTCATTTTACAGCGCTCTGATTACAAATGCATTTTGTATAGAGTGCTGCATGGAGATCGACATTCAAAAGCATGATAATTTTGGTCTAGATGAGTCAACCCCCTGGTAAATGCATCATAAATCATAAAAATATCAGATCTACACTGTGTGCAGAATTATTAGGCATGTTGATATTCTGGTCATATTTTTTTTCCAAACACATTTTACCAATTCCAAACCACATCAGTCTTAGTAACTACTGTCAATTTTGTATTTAATCATTTATATGTGATGTATAATTGTCCGTGAAGGCTGGAAGTGAAAAACTCCTTATATTCAGGTGTGCAGAATTATTAGGCATGTTTTCGTTTACAGCTAAAATGAGCCAAAAAAGAGATTTAACCCAGACTGAAAAGTCCAAATTATTAAATGCCCATGAGAAGAATGCAATACTAATGCATTACAAGAATTTGCAAAGTTAAGGCTTGACCATTGGACAGAGAAATGCTTGTTGAGTCTGCATGGTCAGAAAAAACAGGTGGAGAAGAAAAGATGCATGTTAACTGCAAAAGAATTAGGAATTAAGGTGAAGAATTAGGTGTGACACCATCAGGAACCGTTTCCAGTTCTCCAGCGCCACCATTTTCCAGAACTGCAACCTACCTGGAGTCTTCAGAAGTTCAATGTGTCAGGTTCTCAGAGACTTTGCTTGGTAAAAAATCCTAAAAAATTCCCCTGACTTAATAAGAATAACAAGCTGACGTCTTGTGAAATACATGAAGACAGTTTTTTTATATGCTTTAGAGACAGATAAGTTGAGAGTGACTCTTGAAGGACAAGCATCACATCCTCTTGTACCTCTTATTCAAGAATTTATCTTCTAAAATCTGGCAGTAAGTTTTGGGAGTTCATTTTAGTCCATCTCTGCAATTCAGACTTTTCAGGATAAGAGACTAAACATGAACTCCCAAAACTTACTGCCAGATTTTGGAAGATAAATTCTTGAATCAGAGGCACAAGAGGATGTGATGCTTGTCCTTCAAGAGTCACTCTCAACTTATCTGTCTCTAAAGCATATAAAAAAACTGTCTTCATGTATTTCACAACACGTCAGCTTGTTATTCTTATTAAGTAAGGGGCATTTTTTAGGATTTTTTACCAAGCAAAGTCTCTGAGAACCTGACACATTGCACTTCTGAAGACTCCAGGTAGGTTGCAGTTCTGGAAAATGGTGGCGCTGGAGACTAAACGGTTCCTGATGGTGTCACACCTAATTCTTCACCTTAATTCCTAATTCTTTTGCAGTTAACATGCATCTTTTCTTCTCCACCTGTTTTTTCTGACCATGCAGACTCAACAAGCATTTCTCTGTCCAATGGTCAAGCCTTAACTTTGCAAATTCTTGTAATGCATTAGTATTGCATTCTTCTCATGGGCATTTAATAATTTGGACTTTTCAGTCTGGGTTAAATATCTTTTTTGGCTCATTTTAGCTGTAAACGAAAACATGCCTAATAATCCTGCACACCTGAATATAAGGAGTTTTTCACTTCCAGCCTTCACGGACAATTATACATCACATATAAATGATTAAATACAAAATTGACAGTAGTTACTAAGACTGATGTGGTTTGGAATTGGTAAAATGTGTTTGGAAAAAAAATATGACCAGAATATCAACATGCCTAATAATTCTGCACACAGTGTATTTGAACTTTTACAATTTTTTTTATTGCTAAATATGAAAAAGTAATGAAAAAAATGTCATTCAAAAATGAGACCTTGCTAACGCTTAGTGTCTCAAGTGTCTTTCCTTCATGTTGGGAATTATTTTGACACTAATTCATTATAGAGCAGCTCTAAAAAAAAAAACAGTTCACCCTGAAATCAAAATACTGTCATTGTTTACCTGGATTTGTGTTAAATTAATGCAGAATATCTGAGCTGAACTTTTCCTTGCAGGAAAGGGCAGAGGCATCATGGCCCCTGAGATTTTTGAGCGAAATGGATTTTGAATGCAGTTTCCTTACATTTGGTGATTAAGTTCTGTGATCATTGTTGGTAAAAAAATGAATATTGCCTCAAAGTTGTCATCTTTTTAGTGAAATTTACAAGTTTTAAGATAAAATGTATCACTTAGCCTACAAATTTTTGCGTATTGGAGGTTTTAAAGGGGACATCGGATGCAAAATTCACTTTTACATGGTGTTTGCATATAAATGTGGACACAACCACCCTACAATGATATAAATCCATTCATTCCTTCTTTTTAGTCCGGACTGTCCCTTATTAGCATATTTCCGCCCTCAGTCAGTTTCCATTTACTCTGCACTCGAGCAGCTGTAGCGACAACAATGTCTCGTAAGCAATGCTTTGTTTTTTTTTTTTTTTGTAGTTGGATGTAAACGTGAACATAAGAGTTCATTTTCTCGCAACATCAGAGCCACTAAGGATGCAGTGGATTAGTTTTGTTTTTGATTGTAACGTGCCACAGAATACACATAAAATGGAAGAGAGGGGCGGGGTGAGCAGGATCTCATTATCATTTAAAGAGACATGCACCGAAATGAGTCGTTGTGAACAGAGCTATTTTTGACGAGGTAAAAATGTTGTTGTTTTACATGACCATTGAGGAATTTTTACCCAAATATTTTGCAGACATTTCATGAAGACCCTAAAAAAATCACGCCAACTTGTGGAAAATGATCATCTGATGTCCCCTTTATTCATTAGTTAAAAGCTACTGAATATGTTGAAGACTAAATCAATGCAGGACTTACAGGCATGATATTTTGGGATAGTACACCCAAAACTGAAAATTCTGTCATTAATTACTCACCCTCATGTCGTTCCAAACCCGTCAGACCTTCGTTCATCTTTAGAACACAAACTAAGATATTTTTGATGAAATCCGAGAGCTTTCTGACCCTCCAAAGACAGCAAAGGTACTACCAAGTTCAAGGTCCAGAAAGGTAGTAAGGACATCGTTAAAAAGTCCATGTGAGATCAGTTGTTCAATCATAATTTTATGAAGCTACAAGATTACTGTCGCTTTAATATTCTGGAATGGCAACAGTTAGTTTTGTAGTACTCAAAACTGGTTTTGGTCTTGAAGACTCTTGTCTCGAATTGTTTTGCATTTCTGGGCAACACACAGCTGTGTTTTGTTAATAAATGAATTGACTAGTTTGAACGAATCGTTTAGTAAATCACTCATTCACTCATTAAGTAATTTTCTGCCACCTTCTATTGGTTTTAGCTTTATTTATAATTTTATCATCATTTTTCATTAACATCAGTGTATCTTTTTATTTTGCCATCATATTTCTATATACCAAATTTTATATTTAAAACATCTCATCTCATAACATTATTTACGCAGTTGTAATTGTAGTGTAAATCGCTTAATATTATGTCATCAGGACATTTCTCAGGCAGTAATTCTGGCTCTTACAGATGAATTGCTGGTCTGGTCTGGCCTGGTCTGGCCTGGTTTTGACTCAGTCTCACCCTGCCTTGAATGCGCACTGGTCTTGTTCTTGACTTGATGTCTGATTAGGTGGTGTAGCAACAGAAAATGTGTTAATTAGTATGTTTCTGATTTGTAATTTTGAAGTATTTAATTAGATCTGAAGACATTGCAGTAATTGTTACAGTGAAAGCATAAGTTTTATTATGAATATTTTTTTTTATTTGAGATCAGGATGATTATTAAATGGACAGAAAAAAGCAACATACAAGTACAACTGACGTCAAAAGTTTACATACACCTTGCAGAATCTGCAAAATGTTAATTATTTTACCAAAATAACAGGGATCATACAAAATGCATATTATATTTCACATAAAAGACATTTACATAGTAGTCCACAAGAGAAAATAATAGTTGAATTTATAAAAAATGACCTTGTTCAAAAATTTGCATACACTTGATCCTTAATACTGTGTTGTTACCTGAATGATCCACAACTGTGTTTTTTTTTTTTTTTTTAGTGACAGCTGTTCATGAGTCCATTGTTTGTCCTGAACAGTTAAACTGCCTGCTGTTCTTCAGAAAAATCCTTCAGGTCCCACAGAGTCTTTGGTTTTTCAGCATTTTTGTGTATTTGAACCTTTTCCCACAATGACTGTATGATTTTAAGATCCATCTTTTCACACTGAAGGACTCAATGCAGCTATTACAGAAGGTTCAAATGCTCACTGATGCTCCAGAAAGAAAACCGATGCATTAAGAGGCGGGGGGTGAAAACTTTTGAACAGAATGAAGATGTGTTCATTTTTCTTATTTTGCCTAAATATCTTTTTTTTTTCATTTAGTACTGCCCTTCAAAAGCTAAAGAACATACGTTAAGTTAAGTTAAATTTAAATTATACTGTAAATTCTAAGTTAAATTTACCCTGATCTTCAAATTGAAAAAGTTTTCACCCCCAGCTCTTAATGCATCGTTTTGCCTTCTGGAGCATCAGTGAGCATTTGAACCTTCTGTAATAGTTCCCCCATTGTTCATGAGTCCCTCAGTTGTCCTCAGTGTGAAAAAAACGATCTCAAAATCATACAGTTGTTGGAAAGAGTTTAAATACACAAAAATGCTGAAAAACCAAAGAATTGGTGGGACCTGAAGAATTTTTCTGAAGAACAGCGGTCAGTTTAACTGTTCAGGATAAACATGGGACTCATGAACAACTAGCACTAAACACAAAAAAACACAGCTATGGATCATTCATGTAACAACAGTATTAAGAATCAAGTGTGTGTAAACTTTTGAACAGGGTCATTTTTATAAATGCGCTATTATTTTCTCTTGTGGACTATATGTAAATGTCTTTTATGTGAAGTATCTTATTCTGGTCAACACTAAATAAAAAATGGTAAAATAATTAACATTTTGCAGATTCTGCAAGGTGTATGTAAATGTTTGACCTCAACTGTATCATAAAAATGGTCAGTATGACTTCCACATCTTCTGAGCTTCTCAGTAGAGAAAAAAAGCAGCTTGGACAGTTTGCCTAAAATCACCTAAAATTTAGTGTGGAAACAGGAAAATATTTTCAGCCATATTTGCACCATATTTTGTGAAGTTGTCATATTTTAAGACAGCAAGGTTTTTTTTTTTGCAATTACAACTGCCTCCCTTGGCAGGTGTGCCGTTTTGCATTTTTAATGTGTATGCGTAAGAGCTGTCAATGTCTTGATTTTGCATTTACCCTTGGAGCTTGTCGCAAGTGTCTGACAGTATTACATGAAACAACCGTGTCAGCGTGAAGGAGGCTAGCCACTGTGAGGCTCAGAAAGTTGAATAACAGAAGCAGATCTGACACGCAGCCAAAATATTATTCGTGCCAAAGCTGCGAGATGCATCATTAAGGAGAGAATAAGCCCTGTCGAGGCCAGTGATAGAAAAACAACTTGTGTGACCAAGACATCAGCTGTCGGATCCCAAAGGTTACTCTCTAGTGAGGACAGGCTCCCTAAACATTTTCAAGGTGACAACAGAATGAGTCAAGCATTATCACTTGTTAAAACAGATTGGATAGAAGAGGATCTGATATTAGATGAGGAGTTTTGGGTTTTTGTAGACAAAGGAAATGAACCTGAGGAAAGGTAGAGGGTAAAAGTAATTGTGCAAAGCAAACTCTGTTATCTGTGATATATCAGGGAATGTGATGCCTTGTTTTGGTCTTCCAAGCTTTCACAGAACTATCAAACATGTTTGTGATGGTGCACAATGATAAGAGCAGAAACAGGATTGATTTTGCAGTGTCCAGAAATGTCTTAACAATTCGTCCTGCAACCAAATAACGGTGTTTAATACACCAATAGATATTGGCCTCTTCTGATATGCGTCAGGTAAAAATGGTTTACAATAAAAGTAGCTCTCCAAAATTTACAGTGCTATTTTAAATAATAATTTGAAAGCTGAATGTAGAAATGAGATGTTTTCATCGGAGTAGTTTTTTCCTGATGCTGGTATGCCCTCTTGTGTCCAAAAGAGAGCAGTTCTCTTTATCTGTCCCTGGCATTTGCAATATTATTTGTAGCTTTTATTTACCTGTTGTGGATATTTAACTTTGTTTATTAAAAGAACAATTAAAAGTTATAGCTATTGTCAAATAAATACTACTACCTGTAGTTGAAAAGAAAATGTAAATGTTTTTGTTTTTGTTTTATGATGTTACGTTAAGTTAATGTTGTGTTTCATTGTGTCAATGTTTGTTTTAAGTCTACAGTTCTTTAATAATATTAACTATGTTTATTAAAAGAACTATTATAGTTGTAAAATTACAATATACAATAGGTTGCATGAGTTATAGCTCTGTTCAATATTACAGCCTGTAGTTTCAAAGAAAATTTGATGATAAAGTTTAAATATTGTTTATGTGTTTTATGGTGTTACGTTAATTTAATATTGTGATTTATTTAAATTCAGCAGTTCTGAATTATAGGCCAATCTTAATTTATCCACGACAAAAGCACATAATAATATAAGATGAATTTTCAGAAAGCTAAAATCTCTAAAAAAAAAAAAAAAAAAAAAATCTAAAAAATATAGTGTAACAATATGCAGTGTGCTAACATTATATCTTATCATGACAAAAGTTAAAAAAATAATTCTAAAATGATTAATACCAATTAAAAAAAAAATTAGGAATATAAATCAAATATTTACAATTTAATATCAGTATTTTTAGATTTTTCAGATTAAAAGCATTTGTATTTTATTGGACTTTTTATATTTGTTCTATATTTATATATTTATAAATACAACTTTAATAAATTTTATACATTGTTATTAATTAAATAAATATATAAGTATTATATAAATTCTTATATAAAAATTGTTTGTGTGTATATATGTAAGTGTGTGTACTATATGCATATATATATATATATATATTATACATTGTCATTAATTAAATTAATATATTATATAAGTATTTATATATTTATATAAATGTATATATTTATAAATACTACTTTAATAATGTATACATTGTCATTAATTATAAGTATATATATGTGTGTACTGTATATGTGTATATATATACACAATATTTATTTATTTATTTATATATTTATAAGTAATTTATATATTTATAAATACCACTTTAATACATTTTAAACATTGTCATTAATTAAATAAATATATAAATATTATATAAATATAAATATTTATATAAAAAGTGTGTTTATAAGTGTAAATAAGTAAGTGTGTGTACTATATATAGTAGTTACATAGTACACATTAATACAGTAGTACACATACAGTTTTCATCCAGCAGAGGGAGATGTTTTACTGTAAGTGTTCATGTAAGTCAAGCTCTCTAATGCTGTTTTTTAATTGGGGACATTGTAAATCCAAAAATGAAGAAAAAAAAACAAAAATAATATATATATATATATATATATATATATATATATATATATTAATATATAAAAATATGTAAATATATTACTAATCCTGTTTCAAATTCACATGCTCTTAATTTTCCTGTAAAACAGAGACGGTTACAGTGACCACATCTGTTAAACTGAGGTTTTGAAGGAAACGTTCCTTTAAATAGAAAATTCCTGTCATTTTCTTTTAGTCCCTAAGTGGACTTGAGTTACTTTGTTCTCCTGTTTCTAAAATAAGTACAGTATAGTTTGTTTTAGAATCTAAATTTGTTCCATTATTCCATTGAAAGCTTGCTGGCACACAACGATGTGATCTAATTTTAGTTTGTGTTTTTTCTACTTTGATTTTTGAAGTGCTGACGGCACTAGGGTATGACAGCCTCTGCAATAATGATAAAATCACAAAGTGTGTGAAAAGATGTCACGTCTTTACTTTTGATTGAACTTGTTTGAGGACATCCTTTTATACCACTGTTCTCTCAGCATGTCAGACTTTTAAAAAGGGTCTTTTTATACGGTTGTGTTTGAAGGGTGCCACTGCTATGATTCACACAAAGTGCTCTGGCAAAGAGTTCTCCCTTATCAGCTGGAAGGCAGTTAGTCAGTCTGTGCGAATGAACTGCTAAATGGCCCCAGAGGTCGTGCAGCCTCATCAACTCTGCACACAAAGAGACAGACACTTTGCATTTATGGATGTTCAATACATTCGTGACTGTCTATTCGCTTTGAGGATTCAACATGGCATGGTTGGTGCTAGAGGATATCATGAAACACTGTGAATATCACAAAAACATGTTCAGGTTAGAAAATAAAAAAATTAAGGCTTTTTTCCGAGTTCCAAGCACATTTTCCTTTCAACTTCTCATTAGATAATGTATCCGGCGGTATTACTTATGATTATGCAATTTTCTAATTACTCCTAATAGTGATTTAATTAGATACACAAGTCTGAGAAGAAACAGAGGTGCTCAAAATGTCAGTTTATTTTTGATTCTCATTTAATGCGCATGAATGTGATACAGTAGTTTTTAAAAATAGTTTTATCCACATGATTTTTATCAATAGGCAGTGTAACAAATACTATCATGATGTGTAGTTTAAACTTTAATTATAATTATATATAAAATGTTAATAATAATTAATATATAAAAATCTAATAATTTATAATAATATAAAAATAATAAAAATATCAATTAAAACCAATATTAAACAAATATTCTTATTAAAAATGAATATAACATAAAACTTAATAATAATAACTATTATTACTATTATTATTATTATTCTTACTATCCCAAACAGTGATAATAATATTATTAATGTTTTTCATAAATTATTATTAATGCAAATCTGAGTAAACAATAATTTAATATTATTATTATGCTTTTCTTTTTATGTTTTTAATTGTTAAAACATAATATAATAATGTAATAATAAAATAATATTATAAAAACAATAAAAATATAAATTAAAACCAATATAAATATACTTATTAAAAGGAATATAAAATATACAAATAATTAATAATAATTATTATTTTTATTCTAAATAGTGATAGTAGTAGTATTAATTAATGTTTTTCATAAATTATTATTAATATAAATCTAAATAAATTTAATAATAATAACAATCATCATCATCATAATACTTTATTCTTATTATTTGCTTTTAATTGTGGTAAAAAAATATAATTATATAAAATGATAATATAAAATAAAAATCTAAATTAAAACCAATATACAATAAATATTTTTATTTAAAAAAAGGAATATAAAATTAAGAGAAATGAATAAAGATTATTAAAAAGAATTAATAATAATAATTACCATTATTGTTATTATTAGTGATAGTAGTAATGCTAATTAATTAATGTTTTCATGAATTAATACAAATGTAAATAAAAATGTAATAAAAATAATAATTATTATTATAAAATAATACTTTTTTCTTATTATTTTTTAATTATGTTAAAAAATGTAATGATATAAAATAATAAAAATCTAAATTAAAGCCAATATAAAATTAATATTCTTATTTAGAAAGAATATAAAATACAAAACGAATTAATAATAATAATAATAATAATAATAATAATAATTATTATTATTATTATTATTATTTGTGGTAGTAGTAATATGAATTAATGTTTTTCATTATTATTAATACAAATCTAAATAAAATGTAATAAGAATAATTATTATTATTAATTTTTTTTTTTGTTTTAAAACACTTTTTCTGAGAATCTTTATTTTGACCTTTTTTACATTTTTTTTTAAATTCTTAAACATTTATTATGATAATTTTGCACTGTAAATTAGTATTTTGTATGAAATATTGAATAAACTTGTCTTGCCTACTACTACTATTACTAATAAAAATGATTATTAATATTATTATAAAAGTATTATTATGATTATGATATATTATTTGTTTACTTTATATCACAGTAATGAAAATAAGATTTCTTGCCTTACAGAGATAAGAATTTGAAGGGTGAAATGTGCTTAATTAAATGAAATTATTGTCACCATGATAAAAAAAAATCTGATTTGTTTCATATTTCTGTTCTGGTTGTGTGCGATTGACCCAGAGAGTGTTTGTATGAGGCGTTCATGCATGCATATGTATGTGAACATCACCAGCACTGGGTTTGGAGCTGCATTCTGCGGATTAGCCTCCTTTCATTCCTCTGTTAAATCTCTAGCTCTGAGTCAATTCTTACCACACACACACACACACACACACACACTTGTCTCTCTCCATCCATGTTGCCAAGGGTAACAGTGGAGAAACACACACAGACGTCATGCAGGGAGAAGTGGGGAGGGGAAGCGAACACACAATGCAGTGCTCTACCAGTCACTATGACACAAGCCAAAGAACATGCACTCATTGATGTGGCCTGATGCCATATGTGCATTCTGACAGTCCAAAAAAGGGTGACGGGTATCAAATCAGCAGTTCAAATCACAACATCCCTATATTCCTTAAAATATCACAAGCTGTGAGTGTATTGTGACATTTTTGAACTCAGTGAAAGCAAATTGAGATGATGCATCTCACCATATGGTGTATTTTAATGTCTCTTAATCGTGAGCACTATGCTTTACGCTCCTTTTTTTTTGGGCTGTTTATAGATAAGAGATTGACAGCTCAGAGCTAGCGCTTGTGAATGTCTATGTCCTGTGTCCTTGAAGTAATGAGCTGAAATCCAGAGGCAGTTTCAAGACGGGGCACGTTCAGGCCAGGGACCAACATCTTATGAGCACATCTATAGACAAGCACACACTTTAATAACTTGGTCAGCCTGAGACAGATGCTGTTTCATGATATCAGGAGATTTTAATGGAGTGCAGCTCTAGCAAAATCTGATGATCTGAAGTCACATTAATAATTCTTAACAAGAAAGAGATTAAATATTAAAGGGATAGTGCACCTAAAAGTAAAAATTCTGTCATTAATCACTAACTCTCATGTCTTTCCAAATCCGTAACACCCTTGTTCATCTTCGGAACATAAATTAAGGTATTTTCGATGAAATCTGAGAGTTTTTTGATCCTGCATAGACAGCAACACAACTAACACATTCAAGGCCCAGAAAGGAAGTAAGGACATTGTTAAAATAGTCCATGGGACATCAATGGTTCAACGGTAATGTTAGGAAGCTATGACTTTATTCAACAATTTCTTTTCTTCCGTGTCAGTCTTCAACGTGCGTTCACGAGAGTAACACAATGTATGCGTGTGGTGCTGCTGACGCAGGAGCCGTCGTTCTGACGTAGAACGTCCATCTTTCTCAGTAAGGCTGGACAAAAATTGTTAAATAAAGTCATTATTTTTGTTTTCTTTGTGCACAAAAAGTATTCTCATAGCTTTATAAAATTACGGTTGAACCACTGATGTCACATGGATTATTTTAACGATGTCCTTACTACCTTTTTGGGCCTTGAACATAGTAGTCTATGGAGGGTCAGAAAGCTCTTGAATTTTCTGAAATATCTTAATTTGTGTTCTGAAGATGAATGAAGGTCTTACGGGTTTGGAACGACATGAGGGTGAATAATTAATAACAGAATTTTCATTTTTAAATGGACTATCCCTTTAACTTACTTGCGGTTACATACACACAGACGTTCAAAACGTTAAGGATCAATTAAAGTTATTTTTATAAGAAATTTATATTTTTATATTTAGCAGTAATGCATTGAATTGATCAAAAGTGACCGTAAAGACATTTCTAATGTTACAGAAGATTTCTATTTCAAATAAATGGTGTTTTTAACTTGATATTATATTAAATATTAAATTGTGTAATAATGTTTCACAATATTTACTGTATTATTGATCAAATTGTGTGTGTATATATATATATATATATATATATATATGTTTATACACAAAAAAAAACAAGTAAGCTTTACTTCATTTTTGTTTTGCAAGTTTTTGCACACATAAATTTTAAGCAAAATTTAAATATTGAATTAAGTAAAATCTACTTAACTAAGTTACCAAAGGAAATAAGTAAATTTAACGTGGTTTGATGAATAATTTCTGCTTAATTATTTTAAGTTAAATCTGCCAGTACTCAAGTACATTTCACTCAGTCATGGTTTATAAAATTTACTCAAACAATGTAGCACTGGAATGAAAAGCATGCTATTAAACTATGTGGTTTACTTACAAACATGTAAGTAAGCAAGTAGACAGCTTGTTATCCTGTTAAGATAATATGTCCACTCAAAAAAATTATTACCCAAATGAACACACAGACCTCAATACTTGGTACACCATACACAATGATGGTAACAATCAGTGGATAGTGTTTGAGTATGAATGTAGAAGTAGGAAATGAACTCCAGATGTCACAAAACAGTATGTTACTAAACCTAACAACAAAAGCAACCTTAAAACAGTGTAAATACAACTCGAAAACAGTGAAAAATGTTACCTTTTTAATTATTCATGCCCCCAGTGCATGATGGGAAAAATGGGATCATAACTTTGATATATACTTGAAGAATCCTTGTAAACATAACAAACAGTTCCAAGTAAAATATACTCATAAATTCATACTTTAATTTCTACAAGCTTAAATTGAGTACTAATATAGAATTTACTTAAATTTTGTAATTCTTGCCTGAACTAAATTATTTATTTATTATTATTAGATCACCTCAAAATCACTTATATATATATATATATATATATATATATATATATATATATATATATATATATATATGTATATCACCATTCTCCCCGACACAAACGTTATAGACCAATTAGTGGTAAATGTCACAGTTACGTCACTTGCAGCTGCGCATGCATAGTTGTGGCAGAAAAACACTAGTAACAAATGGAGGGAAATTGGTAAAATCCATGAAATAAGAGAAAAAAAAATTGTGCCTTTTGATGCCAGAATCAGAATGCAAATCATTTTTATAGAATACTGTCAACGGCACCATTTTATAGTTAAATGCAGATGTTTACACTGACAGACTATGGATGAAAACTGCTATGATATTCTACTTTTAAAGCATACATTTGATTTAAACAATATGTCTACGTAATATTCACGTACGCTGTTCATAGGGGATGCATTGTATTAGCCCTACAGTTACAGCAGGTTCATATTTTATATTACTTTTTTATGTGACATTTATTGGTTTTATCTCACAATTCTGTCTTTTTTCTCGCAAATGCAAGTTAATATCTCCTAGTTCAGACTTTATAATTCGATCTAACTGAACAATAGTCAATTCTCAGGGGAAAAAAGCCAGAGCTATGAGGTAAAGACAGAATGACGTTGTTTTTTCGTATTTCACAATCGTGAAAAAAAAAGTCAGAATTTTGAAATACAAACTTGAGTTGACCTTTTTTTTATTCTATTATTTTATGGCTTCATAGACAGCTACTTGAAAAAAAATGTCATTTTCTGCAATCAGATGAGCTCCGCCCCCCAAAAAACATCATCACTAATTACAAACACTGAACTGGTCTATTTGAAGTGCCAGTTACTTTCATAAGGTGATTTGCTGTTTTGATTGCTACCATAGACATCAGTGTTTATATCCAAACTATAAAACTCTATAAAACTCTCCAATATTTCTGTGATAACATGAATGACTGTAAGGCAGAAATAATACTGTGTGGGTGAAAAGACTGTTTGTGAAGCTGTTTCTTACCCAAACATGGTAACTGCTCTCTCTGTGCAAACAGCTGTGTGAAAGATTTGAAGCATTCAGATTTGAATGTTCCAGTATGGTTTAATAAACACGGGCGAATCGTAGTCATTTAGAAACGATCGTATGGATTTTTGAAATGCGATCTCTATCTTTTAACGATTAACTCTGCAGCTCTAATATATATATACATATATATATATGAGGAGTTCAGATGCAAAATCCTCTAAATCCATCTGACATCTTTCTTTAAAAAATGCATTTTTATCAGGCTCCGATGTATAGGTTACTATGTAAGTACCGTAAGGGTGACAAAAGATGACAGAAATCATACACTGCAAATGAGAACATCAATAGGCAAGGCAAGCACACACTTTAATAACTTGGTCAGCCTGAGACAGATGCTGTTTCATGATATCAAGAGATTTAATTGGAGTGCAGCTCTTGCAAAATCTGCTGATCTGAAGTCACATTAATAATTCTTAACAAGAAAAAGAATCAATTAAATATTAACATTACTTCCAATACTGTGCGGATTTTCCACAGAGAAACCACTTAAGATGTTGATATATCTCTCTTAATTGGGCCTTCACATTATGTTCATATGTTTCTTGGAGTATGTTGCTGTATAAAATCGCTGCATTGTACATGTACACTGATTATACATCATTTTAAGGTGGTCTGTCTAAACCAGAAGGATGAAACTGTAGCATCATCCATGATGACACATCTGTACATCAGATTTCTTTGGTTCTGTTCACAATGAACTGCTCACATTTCAAGCAAATTGCAGGTTTTCTGCACATTCACCAATCATCCTGTCCATTTAGCTATTTTTGTCTAGCTTCTTGGATTTTGTGTTAATTCTCCCCTGATCTTCCAGCTAAGGTGTTCCTCCTGCGGTGCAGACGTGGTTAGTCAATCTTAGGAAAGCGAAGCGCAATTTTCAGCTCGGGGAGCGGCTTGAAGTGCTTGCTGAGGTCATGCTCACAGCACAAGGGATGATTTCATAAAGGATGTTCTTAAATGCATTCTTACTCACTTTAGACAGAGGTTGGATGTAATGCATTGAGTATTTCCTGCTTTATGTTTGTATGTTCTGTAAAATGTCAGATTTGTGAATATCTTTTTAGTATTGGAAACTAGAGTTCATTTTGTTAACGAAAACTGAAAACTGTTTGTTGACAAGCTTTTTCCCCCATGGCTAAAATGAGACAATAATAAGATCAATAAATGATAACTCTTGACTATATCAACGTGCAACATGGCTGACGATAAAAGACGAGACAAAATGTATTTTAATGTAAAAAAACGTTAGCAACATTTCTTTGTATTTTTGTCAAAACAGGAGAACAAATATTGGACTGCTGTGTATGCCTCTACTATTCAAACTTTCATGTGTGCGGTTGCCAGATATCAAGAGTTCAAATCTGTTTTGCTCGCAACCTTATTCACTGTATGAAAACATTGGCTTGGACAGTCAGTCTGAGTATTGAATTTGAATTGTGTAAAGGTGAATACATAATTTTGTGATAACATCTGGCAAACCAACAGTGTATTCACACAGACAGATGTGAACCAATGAAACGTTAGCATGCTAAAAGCTTCTCCTCTCAAAATAGCCCAGAGGGTTATCTTAATGTCTCACATAGACTTATTATTGGTTATTATTAGTGATGTGATGCTTGTTTTCTTTGAAACCAATGACAGTCTGTTGCAGTCAGCAGGGGGTGATGTGTTGTAGTGATTAAAGATCTAGGCTGTTAACAGAAAGAGTTTGAATTCCTCACTGAATTACCATTGTGCCCTTCAGCAAAACACTTACAGCAATCCCAGGTTTCTACCATGAGGATTCTCCCTGTTAGAAGTCCACTTTAAATTGCTTCGGGTCACAGCATCTGTTAAATGACTTGATCTCAATAGAAGCTTATGATAGTATCACTGGTTCAGGTGAGTGAAGGTGAAAGAGACAGGCAGTAAGGTGCCGTTGACCCCATTGCTACAAGCAATGTTGTGTCTGATGTTAGTTCGATCATTTTTGGTATAATGGAGAATGAATCTTTTGAGAGATGCTAATACAATTGCTCAGGGGTTGCTCTTTTCTACCTCAGGAGAATTAAAGGGATACTTTACCCAATAATCATTAATGACTCACCTTACTACCTTTCTGGGCCTTGAATGTGGTAGATGCGTTGTTGTCTATACAGGGTCAGAAAGCTCTTGGATTACATTAAAAGTCTTAATTTCCTAATCTTAAAAAAGCCTTAATCTTAATTTGTGTTCAGAAGATAAACGAGGGTCTTATGGGTTTGGAATCACATGAGGGTAAGTAATTAATGACAATTTTCATTTTTGGATGAACTAATTCTTTAATGGAGTTATGAGTAAGTTTGACCTTAGTCTCAGAAATTTCTCCTAAGTAGAACTTTACATTTCATTTACATTTATGCGTTTGGCATTTTATCAAAAGTGACTTTTATTGCACTGAAAGTTATGTTATATTAAATTTTATCAGTTCATGCATTTCCTGGGATTTGAACCCTTGACCTTGGAGTTGCTAGTGCCATTCTCTACGGTTTGAGCTACAAAAATGCTCAAAACAGAAATAAAATGAATACAGTATCATATCTGGTTTCAGAAGAACCTGAGCACAGCTTGAGACATTGTTGAGATCTCATCTAAACCTTCTTAGAAGACATGTAAATTTACTGGGTTTTATTGTTTCGAGAACAATCATAGGAAATTTAAAAGGTTTTTTCAAAAAGTCAAAAAAAAAAGGTCAAAAGGTGACCTATTATGTCCCTTTTTACAAGATGTAAAACAAGTCTCTGATGTCCCCAGAGTGTGTATGTGAAGTTTTAGCTTAAAATACCCAACAGATATTTTTTTATAGCTTGTTATAATTGCAATTTTTAGGGTATGAGCCAAAACGTGGCATTTGTGTGTTTGTCCCTTTAAATGCAAATGAGCTGCTGCTCACAGCCCCCTCTTCAGAAGAAAGTGGAGCTTCAACAGCTCATTCTCTGGCATACAGACAATCTCACGTACTAAAACGTGAGAAACTCAGTAGCGGTGTTTTGCCTTATATGTACAAGATGGTGGGAGACTCCTATGTTCATTGGTGCATCCCAAAACACTTGCCTCTTTGGCACTGATATTGTATATCTCTAGTAATGGTGGACTGCTGCTTCTCACTCATTTCTGTGTCTATGGTAATGGAGCAGAGATTGTCACAAAGGGGCAGGACTTTTTCCCTACGATGACATCATCTTAGGGAGAAATGTGAAATGGCATGTTTAGAGTTTTTATGATTTATTGGGATTATAAAAAAAAATGCGTGGGTGAATTTTTACTGTTATAAACATTGCAGCCACACAACTGTTCAAACGCCTTATAAAAGTAATTTTTCCATAATAGGTCCCCTTTAAAGAATATGTTTTGAAGAACGTTAGGAACCAAACAAGATTTGAGGCCACTGACTTCAATTTCTAAGCCATTTCTCAAAATATCTTCTTTTATGTCCCACAGAAGAAAGAAAGTCATACAGGTTTGGAACAACATGAAGATGACAGAATGATGTCAGAATTTTCATTTTTGCCTGAACGTTTGCTTTCAGTAAAAGTCTCTGTTTGCTCTCCATTTCATCTTATTTTCTAGGAGAAGTGCTAGAGATATTAAAGAGATTTTTATTTCTTTCCTGCAGCTATTAAGCACACTGTGATGATCATAAGCAACATTTATAGCCAGCTCCTGTCAGGATTCATTAATCTTTGTGTCTCGTTACCTCGTGAGGCTTTTCTTTTTGTGACGTTTGGCAGCATAAAGTCTACATAATAAAGTCATATTTAGAACAGCTGCTCGGTGATCAAAGGATAAGCAAATACACACACAATTTTCTTTGGATGCACACCCACACAAACGCACACACATCCTTGTCATAAATTAGTCAGATTTACACAGGCAAATAACATACGGAGAGGGGAGAAAAAAAAGAAAAGTTGCTTTTTGGCAGCAGCGGCCACTCCATACTGTACACACACATGCGCACACACAGTTTGAATGGCTCTTTAGCAAAGTGGTGGCTTGCAGTCAGCAGTTAGTGAAGCGCCGCAGATCGACAACCCGCTCTGTCTCTCCTCCCTCCCTCCCTCTCTTTCTCTCTCCTTTTCTCTCTCACAAGCACACCATCACAGCTCGGCAGTCGTCCTGACAGGAGCACGCACTCTTCTGCTCTCCCGCGCTTTCGCCGATTAATTCCAGTCACTCATTCGTGCGCCGAGCAGCCCACACGGGGTCTGCGGAGACGCTCCGAGTTCGTTCGCTCACCCTCTCTCTCCCCCCGTCCTGGGGAGTTTACCGCCGGATTAGTGGACGTTTTTTTGTTTTTGCCCCCAGCAGCGGGAGACGGACGGGCGAAGCGTGAGGATGGCCCAGCAAGCGGCCGTGGGCCACCAGGACACGCTGGCAGTGCCGCCCATGCCCAAGCACGTCGGGCTGAACGAGGACCTGGTGAAGATCCTGAGGGAGAACCTCCTGCAGCAGGAGCGACCCCGAGGGCACCGCCGCTCGCCCTCCTCCATTTCGCCCCGGCTGTCGCCACGGAACTCCCCCCGTCTCCTCCGACGGATGCTTCTCAACAACAACATCCACAAGCAGAGGCGCTTCACCGTGGCACATACTTGGTAGGACCCTGCCTGCCGTGTTTTTTTTGGGTGTTCTTGCATTTTTGTATGTGCGTTTTGTTCTCTTGTCAAACACTTTATATGCGTGAGAAGTTTCGTTGTGTCTTTCGGAAGCGTTTCCACACGCTTCCTACCTGTCACCTGCTGGTTTCTGCGTCACTTTGAGTGCTGACTGGCGTTTACAGCCTGCTGGCGCACTTTTTGGTGTGCAGGAAAACAAATATTAATGTGCATGTTCTCCTTTGATATTACCGGTCTTTCCATAACACCTGGCAGATGCTCTCGCGCCACTGTTGAATAAATCATACCTGCATAAACGCTCTTTCAGGCTTGCCCCCTAAAGGCGAACGCCGTTGAGGGATTAATAAATACATATCGCACTTCATCCTCCAGTATCCTAATCTTCCAGTTTCTTGCCAGCAGAAATTAGATGGAACTAATTGTTTCTTTGTCGAATGTGTCAGATTATTGGGCTCCAGGAAGGATTTTTGTATTGCCTTCTACAGTGTTCACTATCTTAATTTCACACTTCCTTTCCTGCCGCCCCCTTGCCACCCGGATTACTGTCAGAAGCCACTTTAGAAATACATTAAAAGAAATTCTGTGGTGTTCTTTGGCCTTTTTTCTATTTCTGATCCAACACCGGAGAGATGTGCCAAGATGTGCTGAAGCACTTCTCGGTGCCATTCTCATATGTAAAAGCTGGTCTTCATCACATGAATGGAAATAACGAAGGATCTTCTGTTTTGTGATGTTCATCCTGACTTCAAACGTTCAAACGTCCTTCAAACTCGCGTTCATCTGCATCTACGAGGTCAACACATTTTAAAAAAGAAACATATGCACTCATGAAATGTTTACAGTAAGATCTATAAGATGCATCCAGGTTCATTTGCATCTCATGCCCACTTTAACGCAAATGAAATCACACATTCGTGTGATTTTGCAATCATTTGTATTGATCCCTACCCTCAAGATGATTTCTCTTCTGAGAAACCCTTTCCTGGTTCTCTGAATTGATGCGCTCACCCAAGGTCTATCAGCTTGTTTGGTTCGAGACGGCTTTCCAGAATATCATCATTCAGAACCGCAGGGGTGTAATCAAGGTGTCAGCGTCTGTGCTCATTAAGGCTGCTTTAAATGTAGATGGCCTTGTGCATTTGCCCTCATATTTCCAGCATATGTCATATATCTTCCGACATAATTCGTAGTGATTACATGCATACTCAGAATTCCAAGTCAGAGGTACAGAGTTGTCGATAATGAGAAATACGCCCTTGTTATTTGCAATTAGGTATTGCAGAAAGTGCTTCTTGTTTGTCAATTGACTAGGACAGCAAGGTATTATTGACGTATCTGTGTTTTTGCTCTCAAGAGATCTCTTTGTAAATGTTACCCGTCTAAAAGAGGAAAAATCCCTGCTGCGTTTCAGATGCAATTAATTGGCCCACATTTCAGAGGTGTGGGAGCTGTTTTGTGTAAACGGTAAAAATGGGGAACACTTTGCTCAACAGCTGTTGGATTCGAATGCCTTTTTTAACACCATTATTTCGCCCCTGCACAGGAAAATGGTTCCATCAATCAAGAGAAATGGAGCTTGAGGTTTTGCCGTTTGGGGGGGTGATTGCTAGGATGACCTCAGATAGAAATCTCTCTGATTTTGGTTGTTTCAATTTTCCAGTGCGTTTTCATATCCACATTATGTCTTAATATAGTTAATATACTGGGTTTTAAAGATTGAAATAACATTAGTTAGTTTCTTTTGTCACAATATTCCAATAATAAAAAAAAGAAGTAATATAAAAAAAAAAATATATATATATATAATAATAATAAATATGTACACTGCCCTCCAAAAGTTTGGAAACACCCCTGGCAAAGTGTGGTTTTGGACGATATCAGCATAAATCCTTTTCATTTTTTGGTGCAAACACATTAAAGCAACTTGACATTATCATTGAAGACCAGCAATAATAATTTTCATTTTGATTACATAATAATGGCAATATATACATGTCAAAGTCAGACATGCCCCTTTGCCAGCTGTGATGCCTGGTTACTGGTTTAAACTTGGCCCAGGTTTTTAAAAGATTTTTGGGTCAGCACACCTTAATAGCTTCATCAATTAATTGCCAATTAAGTTTAGGATACAATGAATTTAGGCCCAGAATATGCAGAGCTGTAATTGCTGCTAATGGTGGATATTTTGATGAATTGGAAATTTAATTTTTTTCTGTGTATAAACTCTTGTAATAAAATATGTTTTCGTAGTTTGTGTTGTCCCCTATCAGTGCAAAATTATCACAAATTAAAAAGGATTCATGCCAATATTGTCCAAAACCCCACTTTTCTAGGGTGTTTCCAAACTTTTGGAGGGCAGTGTGTATATATATATGTGACCCTGGACCACAAAACCAGTCTTAAGTCGCTGGGGTATATTTGTAGCAACAGTCAAAAATACATTGTATGGGTCTAATTTATCGATTTTTGTTTTATGCCAAAAATTATATTAAGTAAAGATCATGTTCCATGAAGATATTTTGTAAAATTCCTACTGTAAATATATCAAAACTTAATTTTTGATTAGTAATATGCAATGTTAAGAACTTTATTTGGATAACTTTGAAGGTGATTTTCAATATTTTTCAATATTTTATTTTTTTTGCGCTCTCAGATTCCAGACTTTCAAATAGTTGTATCTCGGCCAAATGTTGTCCTATCATAGCAAACCACACATCAATGGAAAGCTTATTTATTCACCTTTCAGATGTATAAATGTATAAATCTCAACTTGACAAAATTTAACCTTATGACTGGTTTTGTGGTCCAGGGTCACATATGTATATTTGTTATATTTCGAACTGAACAACTAGTTGTTAATGGTGTATTTAAACGCGCAACAGAAATGTGTCTTTGAGTGTATGTGAGATGCTATGACAGTGAAAGAAGCCTTAACCTTAGCATATTTTGACACGGGGCTAGTTGCGCTCACGAGCCCTTTGGTAGTGTCAGTGTTGCCAGATCTTCATAGAAAAAAAAACAAAAAACAAGGACAAGCACAAAAAAACACTAGGGACGTGTACACACTGCAAGTTTCAGGACTGAGAACTGCATTTAAATACGGGAGTGAGTCCTGTAAATTATTGTTTCATGTGTGTATGGAACAGCAGTCAGAATGTAAGAATTTACAGTAAGAATTTAGCCGTTCGGTATCTGCCTTTATTTTGGCTAAAGACTCTTTGTCCATCAATTTTAACGAAACTACCACTGATAGATGTGCTGTGTTTTGTTTATGCTTGGGAACCTGCTTTAGAGAGCGCTGTCTCACAGTGTTGTCATGTCCTCATATTTACAAGCACTTTTAGGCATGTTGTTTGTTCTTAGCTCATAAAGCTAGGAACTGTATGGAGTTAATAAAGTGGTCTGTTGCAGATATGAGATGTATGATTTTTGGGGTTTTACAAAACAAAGCATTTGAGTATTTTAGTGTTTTTTGTGCTTGTCCTTGTTTGTTTGTTTTTCTATGAAGATCTGGCAACACTGATTTCTTTCACTGTTATTTTCTTGCATCTCACATACAGACACATTTCTGATGCACGTTTAAATACATCATCAACAACTAGTTGTTCAGTTCAGTTCTGTGCACACTGCGTAGAATTTCTGTAAAAGCGACTGTCACTACCTGTATTTTTCAGGAGTTCATTTGGTTGTCAGTCCCACATTTTTGTGAATTATGTGTGTACAGAACGCGATTAAGGAGTAAAAGTTGAACTGACAACCGAATTTAGCTGCAGTGTGTACGTGGCCAATAACACCTAAATGCTTTGTTTTATAACACCCCCCAAAAATCATATATTTCATATCCTCAACAGACCACTTTATTAACCCCATAAAGGGCCTAGCTTTATTAGCTAAGACTAGGGGTGGAAAATTTCCAAAAATCCCTGGAAGATTCCAAAAAATTCCAATTTTTTTTCCAAAATTTCTGGAGTGATTGTGAATTTTTTTTTTGGAATTTTTCCACTTTTTTGCGACCCTAGCTAAGACCAAACAACATGCCTAAAAGCAATTGACATGCAAAAGCAAAAGACATGGCAACACTGCGAGACAGCCCACTCTAAAGCAGCCTCCCGAGTGTAAACAAAACACAGCATGTCTATCAGTGGTAGTTTAGTTAAAATTGACGGACAAAAAGAGTCTTCAGCCAAAAAATGGCAGATACCAAACGGCTAAATTCTTATTCACTCTCGCAAGACGCCAAAATGTTGCTGTGGTTACAAATGCGGGAGTGACTGCTGTTCTGTACACACTTGAAACTCACTCCCGCATTTAAATGCAGTTGTCACTTCTGAAACAGGAAATTTTTATTCTGGAAGTGAACTAATTCTTTAACACCCTCATGTAAGCTAACTTTGCAGTGGCAAACTTAAGCTGTTTCCTTTTTTGCTATTTTGTAAATGTGTAAATCTTGCTTACCCTGAAACACGTTCCTAAATTACAACACATGCACAAGTTCAGAAGGTGCTGCCTAATGAGAATGACCCACGTGTGGCTTGTTTGCAAGAGCAGATGGTCAGATGACAGAATGAAATTATAATTTATAGCTTATTATGAATCGCTTGTAATCCTAATGGATGTAGGTGCCTATTAGTATTTCTTAGCTGAGAAGGTACAGTAGTGTCTCGAATGTTGGATTTTTTTCTAGATTTTGTCAGGGCAGATAGGGCTTTTGAAACTTTATTCAGAATCATTTGGACTGGATGTGGTTTACATTGTATGCGGCTGGATGCCCACTGTGAAAAAGAGAAGCACTTCACAGTCACGGTACGTTTTTGAAAAGATGAGAGGATGCAACGTTTACAACAGCCCTCAAATCAGGTCCCCTTGTTATATTTCCTCTCGCTAACGCTGAGACAAACTAGAGATATTTTTACAAATGTACGATACAGATCATCAGCACCACTGCATGCACGCTGTGTGCTCGTTTTCTCTCTCTCTCTCTCTCTCTCTCTCTCTCTCTCTCTCCCCCTCGCTCTCCGGCATAGTCATACTCTCGCTCACACAGGAATGCACACAAAAAACAAACACAGAAGTACACACAGTCACGATTCCATCACCTCCCTTTCTTTCCTGCTCGCCAGCGCCGTGAGTTACCTTAGTAATAAGTTAGAAAAAAGGTTGAAGAGATTTCCAGAGGCCTTGAACTGAAGAATCTTGAGGAATGATGTAAGAGGCTCTGCAGGTTGGGTGGAAGATATGGAAAGAGTACATGCAAAATGGAGAGGAGAGCCAGAAATGGTATAAGAACCTCTATTCAAAAATTCTCGAGAGACACTATAATGCTCATTACAGCTTTTCATTTTATGTTTCACTGGCTGTTAACCGAAATCCAGAACAGATTTTTTTAATATTATATTTTTTATTTTACTCTAAGTAATGAATTGTTCTTCTGATTATTGTATTATTATTATTATTATTATTATTAATAATAATAACAATATTATTATATATTGTTTTTACATGTTATATGTATTATTATATTTAAATTCTATTGTTTATAATCGAAATAATAACTGTTTTTGGTTTTATTGTAATTATTATTATTTTTAACATTATAAGTATTTATAATAGTTTTTGTTGTTGTTAGTAATAATACTATTACTACTTCTATTACAACTGCCAATAATTATTATTTACAATAGTAATAATAATTATAATTATTATTATTATATTGTTTTTTATGTATTATATTTATTATTATATTTATATGATATTGTTTATTATCAAAATAATAACTTATTGGTTTTTATTATTTTTATTCTTGATAAAAGTAATTATTATTGTTAACATCACAAGTATTATTATTTATAATAATAAAAAAAGTATTGTTAATAATATTATTTTTACTACTTAGATTTCAACTGCTAATAATTATTTACAACAACAATAAAAAAAAAAAATTACTAATTACTACTGCATTATTATTATATTGTTTTTATATATTATGTGTATTATATTTGTATTATATTGTTTATAATCAAAATAATAAGTATTATTGGTTTTAATTGTTGTTATTTTTTTCTTAATAAAAGTAAGTATTATTATTTTTAACTTAGTAAGTATTGTTATTATTTATAATAATAATACGTTTATTGTTGTTAATAATAATGCTATTACTACATTTACTACAACTGCTAACAGTTATTTTTTACAATAATAATAATAATTATTATTATTGTTGTATTGTTTTTATATATTATGTATTATTATATTTATATTATATTGTTTATAATCAAAATAACATATATTTTTTGTGTTTGTTATTTTTATTCTTAATAAAATAATTATTTTTAACATCATAACTATTGTTATTATTTATAATTATAATAAAAGGTTTTTTTTATTGATGTTAATAATAAAACTATTACTACTTCTACTACAACTACTAATAATTATTATTTACAGTAATAATAACAATAATTTATTATTATTATTAATTATAAAATATTACAGTTATTGCTTTTATTGTTTTTAATACAATTTTAAGCAGGTTGTTTTGCTAACAGTTAAATAGTCTATTTTTAAAAAGTTTTTTTTTTCAGTTTAATATTTGTGTACTTTTGTATACGTTTCACAGTATGTCTGTTAGGTGTAAAATGGCTGAGTATAAAAGTGTGAATACTAGTAAAAATAAATAGTGGTCAAATTCTATCAAATTTTATTTTTATTCTATTTTTATTATCAGTATGGATCATTATGAAGTCCTGCATTTTAATTTAAAAAGCCAGTCAGCTTTATGAAGTGAATGTGCCTTTGCATGAATGAATTTTTTTGCAGAGTAACATCTGAACTATACTAGCAGAATGTATGCTATTATTGTTGTCAATTTTATTTTATTGCTAAATTAAAAATATTCCTGACAATATAACATTTTTATAGAGTAGATAAGAATTACACTTGCATGCCTACATACTCTTATCAGTAAAAAGTTTGAAATTATTATTAAGATTTTATTGTTGTTGAAAGAAGTCTTTAATGCTCACCAGGGCTGCATTTGATTAAATTACAATAAAAACAGTAATATTGTGAAATATTGTTATAATTTAAAAGCACTTGTTTAAATTTTATAAAATAAAATTAAAATAAATTAAAATGTATGTCTTAATATACTGAATAAAATATGAATATATTTTTTTAACATCGAAATAACATTAGTTCTTTCTAGTTCTTTCTTTTGTCGCAGTAATCCAATTAAGTGAACACAGAGTGAATTTTAAATAATTTAACTTTTTTCTTTTTTTTTTTTCCAATGTCCCTGGATCTAAAACACTGACTTTCATAAATTGTATTTTATTACTTGAAATTTATTATGAAATATTCCAGGTGTTTCTTAATTTTGTATGGTTCTATAATCAAAATGTTTGCAAGAAAGTCTGTAAAAAATTAAGAGTTTAGAAAGTAACATTATGAAATATTATTACAATTTACAATGCCTGTTTTCTATTTTAAAATATAATTTATTTTTGTGGTGCAAAGCTGAATTTTCAGCAGCCATTACTCCAGTCTTCAGTGTCACATGATCCTCCAAAAGCTCAAATCACCCAATCAGCCCAGCAGCTCACCCATAAACCCCCCCCACAGCTGAAGCTCCCATCCCAACACCGCAATGCCTCACACAATGATATTTTTTTCCTGTCGTATGTCTCCTTTCTCATCCACTATCTCATTTCAGCTGAAGGACTTTGCTGAAATCACTGTTAGCTTTTATAGCATCAGAGCCGAGAACGGTGATTTCATATGGTTGAGTGGTGAGCGCGCATCGTGCTGTAGGAAAAGTTTCAAAAGTGCTGGAGAGGCAGGAAAAAAAAGGTGTGGGTGGGAAGAGATGGACTTCAGCTGAGGTGCCCGAGTCAACCAGCAGCGAGCAGATAGCAGGCGTACATGCAATACCGAGGTATTACAAAAAAAACATCGTTGCAGCGCTTTCCGCCAAGCACCCTGCAGAACAGCAATGCGTGGGTGGCTTGAGCTGTACTCACAGAAGGCAATAACTTGATCAAAGCGATTGTTTTCTCTGAAGATGCAACAGGGTGACTATCAGCTAGAGACAACAGAAGGTCATACCGATGACAAGCTGCAGACTTTTGTACAGACGAGGGATGCCGTGAGCTGATGTATAGCTACATAAACAGACACTTCAGATTTGTCCTAGCAGGCAGTTTGATTCAGTGAACACAGCTGCTTTTCCACTAATGTGCATGTTAGAGATGGGTCAGGAGGAGGGTGAACTAGTCATCCACCAACTGATTAGTTGATTTGTGAGGTCGACTAGATTTAATCTTTTTAGCAGCAGTGCTTTCAAGGGAATGAATGTGGTTTAGGGCAGTTTTACTTTGCACTGGGATGCAAAGGGAGCACTAAGGAGTGTGGAGACATAACAAAACATTATATAATGCAATATTTACAAAGTAAAATGATAAGTGCTTGACAATGACAATCTAATTTCATCTTGATAATCTTCTTATATATATATAACATATAAACTGATATATTATACATAAAATACATATGATTTGTGACAGCGAAAGTTGTGTCTCTAAATTCATCCTTTTGAAAGCACAGCTGTGAAGCACCAGCTGTGTAACAAATCCATGGGCTTCAGCAGTAAATTTCAGACCATTAGTGATGGATTTCAAATCGCCTGCTGTGAGCAAAGTACCTGTTTTTATGAATAATCCAGAAGTCTCTGTTTTTTGGTAAGGAATATGAATATCTGCTGCAGTAATAGTTTTGTACGATAAAATACTTTTAGCTAAAATGATACATAATATTTTGCTGTTTGGATTCAATATGTGTTTTTTTTTTTTTTTTTTTGTACACATGCAGACAGATGACTTCAGCCCAGTGTTGCCAAGTCCATGCTTTTCCTGCAAAAACTGGGCTACTTTAACACTTCTGCGTTTTTTTTTTTCATGTCTGTGGGGTTGAAGCGACAAAAAACATGTATTTTATCTCCCGGAGTTTTTTTTTCCAGGGATGCCCCACCGAATCGCGATTGGGCGTTTTGTGCAGTAATTGGGTGGGTTTTGTTGTGAAAACCTGGCAGCTCTGCTTCAGCCATTATAATGAGTATCACTTTGTTTTTAACTACAGCTACTTCATTTTTAAGATGATGTGCCACATTAAATAGTTGAACTATTAAAAATCTCTGGCAACATGTTTTTAAAATTAGAGTTTAATTCCTGAATTGGAATCGAGTTTGCAAACAGGATGCAGAATGACAATTTGAATGTAACGGAGTAGAATTAAATTTTGCGCAGTAACTGGGTGAGTTTTGTTGTGCAAACCTGGCAACCCTGCTTTAGCCATTATAATGTGTAATGTTTATGCTCCAAAAGCTGAATAGAAAAGAGTCTGATAAATGTTTGGTGTAATGTTTGCGCCAAAAGCGGACCGAAACAACGCAACACTTTTGAGGCATGCCACATGGACCGTTTATCTGCTCGTCTCAAAGTTCAAACGTCAGCACAGCATGAGTTTATGAGAGCAGGGTTTGTGAAAACCTGGCAACTCTGCTTCAGCCTTTATATTACCTTATATTATAACTATTAGAAAACATGTATTTTACCTCCGCAACATGATTTTTACTGGGGGATGCCCTACCGAATTGCGATTGGATTCGTTTTGTTTTTTTAGGTGGCATTTTTCAATTTTTTGTTGACAGGACAGTGGAGATGAGACAGGAAGTGGGATCGGGAAAGGGTTCAGGGATTCAGTCTCAGGACACCTAAGGCGCAGCTGCACCATATGTCAGCGCACTGCCCACAAGGCCATTGTCTCAGACTATCGGGCTAGTTTTAAACAGTAATTGTGTGGGTTTTGTTGTGAAAACCTGGCAACCCTGCTTTAGCCATTATAATGTGTATCGCTCTGTTTTTAACTACAACCAGTGCATTTTTAAGATGACATGCCATGTTAAATAGTTGAACTATTAGAAATCTCTGGCAATATGTCTTTTAAATTAAAGTTTAATTTGAAGAACACAAATGACTGGTGATTTAAACTAGTTTAAAACCAGGACGAGCAGTGCTGACAAACAGGAGAAACGCTATGTGCAATGAGACAGTAAGAACGCTTTTCAATCTACAAATCACCATAATTTACCATGGATTTACTGTAGTAACAAACTGCACTATGGGGCAGAAATGTGCAATTCATATAGAATTTTATTATTTTATTAATGTAGACATGTATTAAAGGAGTAATGGTATATAATTACATTATTTTCATGATTAGGCTAAAGCATTTGTGCATTTTATACTAAATATATTTAGACTACTGTTTTTCATACAAATACCTGGAAACCATGCAGTTACATTTTTCCTTTTTGATAATAACAATAATTTACATATGCATCCTAACTCAAAGTACTGCTATTGTCAGTTCAAGTCTCTGTCCAATTTGCATTTCTAAGAGACAAATTTCAATTAGCAGTCTGGTTTCTACAACTTTCACTTAGGAGCAAAAATCTGCCTTTATTTGATTTGAAATGTATCATGATAGTTATCGATATCGACTGATGTGATTATTTTTGGGCCATATCAGCTAGCCCTAATAGATAGATAGATGGATGGATAAATAGAGATGAAAATATGTAATTTTATTTTGCATCCCTAGTGCATCTCACTTTAACAAGACAAGAGGGAAGGTACTTGTATTGGTGAATGTCACAGCTGATGGAAATGGCATGTTTCTTTGATTTGCAGACGTGATAGCGTGCGCTAATCATTTTGCACATCTGCACTGTGCAACGTGTTTATTAGCAGTAATTATGCAAATGACTTTTCCTTCATTTTCCCTGTCTCCTCCACCCATGTGTAATTTGCCCAGTAATGAGCGTCAAGTCGGATTTGAGCAGAGGAAACACTAAATTAAATCTCCTCTAAATTATTAAGCAATTGAATTAACTCACAGACCAATCATTTACTCCCAAATAGAATTAAAGTCATTCTCAAACAAACAGAGCTGCTGTAGATGAACTGCGGCCTGAGTGCGAGTCTGTTTCCATGGCCACACCGTAACAGTGAGGTCGCCATCCGCTTCTTTGTGCTTTAAGGATCCTTAAACTGTATGTGAATTTTCAGGGTGGTTTTCACCAGCTGAAGGTCTCCCGGAAGGAACTGTGAGGCTTCGTGCATGAGATTGGGCTTGGCACAAGATTGGAGTACCGAGAGCTGCCTGAAAAGAGAAAATAATGAATCAATGTGGGCAGGAAAAAGGAAGGGCATTGGCAGCCCAGATGCTCTGCTGCGCTTTCAAAGCTTTTTAGAGAACTGATTAAGCCGTGGTCTAATGAGCTGCAGTGTCCCTCCACTGTTTCGGTCCTTTGTTCTTTTCATTGCAGAAATGAAAAGCAAGGCTTTGATTGAAACCAACCTAACCTTTGTTCTTCTCACTGCTAGAGATTCTCCTTATTTATCCCTGTGCACCGACCAGAAATGAACACGCCTGCTGAAATGAAGGTGCAATTTTGTTTGAAATGGAAATGATGCATAAGTGATTGTGGGCTTTCCGGTCATCATTCCAGAGTCGTATCGTGGTATCCTGCGCCTGGGAGGTGTTGCACCGTTTGGCTGTTAAATGGTTTTTCTGTAGAGATTTCAGTCATGACGTTGATTTACAGGCCAACCCAGAAAGATAGTTCACCGCTGCATCCCTCAAGAATAGCAGCTTTTGATTTATGAGTAAAATCTGTGGTTAACGTTACTTGAATAGACACATTCACACTATAGACACATTAATATTATGCATTTTTGACATTCAATACTAGATACATTTTTGACATTCAATTACATTTTGTTTATACACTACCAGTCAAAAGTTTTTGAACAGTAGGACTTTTTATGTTTTTTAAAGGAGTCTCTTCTGCTCACCAAGCCTGCATTTATTTGATCGAAAGCACAGCAAAAACAGTAAAACTGTGCAATATTTTTGCTATTTAAAATAATATTTGAATATATTTTAAAATGTAATTTATTCCTGTGATCAAAGCTAAATTCAGTGTTACATGATCCTTCAGAAATCATTCTGATATGCTGATATGCAATTCAAAAAACATTTTCTATTACTATTATTATCATTATTTACAACTGTTGAGTACAATTTTCAGGATTCTTTGATGAATAGAAAGATCCTGAGATCAGCATTTATCTGAAATAAAAAGCTATTGTAACATTATACACAATACCATTCAAAAGCTTGGAGTCAGTATTTTTTTTGGGAAGAAAAATTATAGAAATCAATACATTTGTAAGATATACATAGCAAAGATGCTTTAAATTGATCAAAAGTAATGATAAAATCATTTGTAATGTTACAAAAGATTGCTGTTTCAGATAAATGCTGTTCTTCTGAAATTTCCACTCATCAAAGAAACTTAAAAAATTCTACTCAGCTGTTTTTAACATAATAATAATAGTATTTTTGACCAGCAAATCAGAATATTAGAATGATTTCTGAAGGATCATGTGACCGGACTAATGATGCTAAAAATTCAGCTTTGAGATCACAGGAATAAATTAAATGCTAAAATATATTCAAATAGAAAACAGGTATATTAAATGATAAAAATATTTCAAATTTTGGCCGTTTTAGCTGTACCTTGGATCAAATAAATGCAGGCTTGGTGAGCAGAAAAGACTTTAAAAAACATTAAAAATCTTGCTAATTTTTTTACAGCAAATGTTTTAAAATATTTAAAATTACAGTAATATTTAAAGTATGTATAATATACCGTATAATGTATCATATTTAATATGATACAGTAAATTAATATGATACAGTAAATTCTATATTTGATAGGTAATATTTTTGACGGTTCTTTCTGGTCCTCAAATCTGATCGGCTGAGAGGAGTGCTATATTCTAGTGATACTGGAACTCCAACTGTTTTACGATTTGTATCATTCCATTTGTGGTATTTCTCACAGCGAGTGTCATGGTGGATGACCAAATCCACTATTATTTTATAAATAATGCTGTTTTTGCGTCACAGAATGTAGTTTTATGAGTTTTTTAGGTGAGAATATTCTTGAGAATATGTGGTTTGTTAATAAAGACAGTGTCTATTTGAAAATTTGCAGATGTGAGCTCCATTTCTTTAATAATGTGTTAATATATATATCTATAATCAAAATATTGATTAACCCTACCTTTTAAAACAGACCACACACCCTACAATGCCTTGCACATACTGTAGTCACCTTAGTAGTTTTTGAAGAACAAAAGTCTATAAAAATGTTCTAATTACGTTTTTAATTCTATATTTATCAAGAACATAAACTCTTCCTTGTTCTGCTCACTGAAAGTAGGCAGTTGTGTTAGTGCTATTTTCATACTTTCATGCTAGCTCTTGTATTTAAGATTTGAAAGGAATAAATAAAGAAATAAGATAGAAAACGAACGTGCCCACACAGTCCCCCTGTATCCAACTGGCTATCCAACTCTTAAAAAGCGAATCTCTGGAAGTCATGGCTGTGTCAGTGTCTAGTGTGACATCTTCAAAGATGACCAAAAGAGGTGAAAACCACTGCCAGTGTGTTCAAATGACTCCCAGAGGTTTCTTACAATCTTTTTAGAAAGATTGTAAGAAACTGTATGCATACTTCTTCAATTTCCTAGTTTATTGAATATTTGGGGTAATGAGAATGCGTGCCGTTTATTCTACTTACTTTTATTTTATTTTCCAATTGAATTTATTTGTGTAATTTACTTTACAGACTCTATTATACTCATACATCATAAACCACTATTCTAATAACTCTGTAGGGAACCCATGCTCTGAAAATGCTAATTCGCTTCCAGGTTTTAAACCGAACAGCTGTATCCTAAGCAACAAACACACACACAAAGCTTTATTCAAAATAAAATCCTTACATCACCGTCGTGTGATTTAATGTTTGAATGCTTCGGCGAATGTTTGAGGTGAAACCTGTGTATTCTATCACATGTCAAAGCAACAGATTGAGAAGGTTATGCTTTTCATCCACTTTAATTTTCTCAGTAGTTGGTTGCTGCTCCATGCTGACATGGCTGTGCATGTGGGATGAGCAATCTCTGAGAAATCCTTTGCCTGCGGTATTGATTAATCGTCCAATCTTCATGCTTCTCGCTGCACTTGAAACCTGTTAGTCATCCCTCGCAGAGACATTACATTTTAGTCTTTCCCTGCACTGTATAAATATACAAATATACCCTTATCTTTGCTCTCAGTTCACTTTCTACATCTCATTACCGACCACTTTCCACTCATTTAAGATGTAATACTAAGAAGTACACCTACTCAGCCATATTCTTGAGAGGACTTGAAGCCTTTCACTGTAGTTATTAATTTCATGACCTTTGGAAGATTGTTCCACAGGACATGTACTGAATGCAGAACACAGACTGCTTAATAATCTCTCAATCTCGCCTAACAATCATATATTCAGTTTTTACAGTTCATGATATTTTCCGACAGCAAATGCACTAGAGCATAATGGTGTTAATTTAGTTTATGAATTTATGAAATTACTGATAAAATTTATGTTGATATAAGGTTTCCCCCTTCTTTTTTTGTAAAATGAAAACATAAGCCAAATCATGACGGTATTGATATTAATGAACATGATTTTAATTAATACATACTGTTGATGAAAACATGATAAAAAATTAGGCAGTGTATAATCAAGGCAGGTTTTCATAATAACATTGGATTTGTAAGTTTCAATTTATAAGTTAAATAAAGTCTGTGGTTACATTACCTAAAGAGGCATACACACAGTCATTCCTCAAATAATTTTATTATTATACATTTTTGACATTTATTTCTATATATTTTACATTAAATATTATGTATTTTAATATTATACATTTTTGATTATATTTTTCATTTTTTATATTAAAAAAAAAAACAAAAACATTTGAAAATATTACTTTGAAACAATTTTAATAAAAAAAATACAAAGAAACGTCAAGTAACATTTCAAATGTGAAATTCGAGGTCTTTCTACATTAACTGAAATGAACGTACTCTGATAATCTGTTTTATTTACAACTTTGAAAAGAAAAAAAAAATATATATATATATATTGCATTTTTATTTTTGTTTTTCTGAGCAAGAAATAAATATCATACATTTTTCCCTAATTTACAGAAGACACTCACTTAAATGTCATTCAGTGGTAAAAATCTTGTCAGGCATATTTACAACAAAAATCAATTTATGACATATTAAAAGACGAATTTCTTTTACCCCAAATACTAATTATTTGTAATTCTTCATTTCTAAAATTTGCCACTATCCTAGGTTTTGCCCATTTTTACTCATTTAAAACACAATAAAATTTAATATGCTCCCTTATTCTTTTATATATTTTAATATGTACAAGTCAGAATAAGCATGTTGTTTGAATTTTGACATAAATAATGACAATGTAACATTATTTAAACCAAAGTTTGACATTTTGTTCTCCAATAACTTATTTGAAACCTTAAAAGTAGACACTTTACTTACATTTAATGTGCTTGCTATGGATATAAAATTTTAAACTTTTGTAAATTTCTTTTGATGTGGACATCTTAACGTCTTTGACCCATATATATATATATATATATATATATATATATGCTTTTTAGCAATAAATATTTATATAAATATTTGCTTTTTGGAAGATTGTTCCTATTGTATGCTATTTCAAGAATGTGAAACCTCTAAATATTGACGACTCTGTATGACTGAAAAACAAATTGTAAAAATAAAATATGTGGCCTCCTCTCTGCTGGCCATCAGAAGAAACAGTAATGGGGGCAGCTGTGCTTTGAGAATCCCATAAAATTAAAGTCAAGGCTCAATGAAGTTTATTGTTAGGAGGACCAGGTAACGATTGAAGAGGAAAAATCCTAGCTGTGCTGCAGATGAGACCTGTGACCGCCGTCTCAGTACGTGCTGTGTCATATATTATGCGGCACTCTCTCTGCTCTCCGAGTGCTCGCAATGTGGTGGATGACATTTTGAATGCAATATATCTTCCACTTCAGCCGTTCGATTTCTTCTGAAAACACTCAGAGGCTCATTCCTGGAAATGTTTAGAGATTGATCCTTTTATTCCTTTATTTGAAAATCATAAAGAATATACAATATTACAAATTATATTTGTCCATATGCTACAACAGTTGGAGGAACTATATATAGTTATTAGTCGAGCAAAAATATAGCCCCGTCCTAAAGTAACACTATTGGTTGAGTGACTGGGTCAAGTTGCTAAGTCAAGGTATGTTTTGGGCCTTTATATGAATTATATAAACTGGCTTCAAGTGTTATCAAACTTAATTTTGAGTATTCGTTTATGTTTACCTATAAAGATCAACATCATTTTATTGGTTAGTATTGTGGCATTCACATAAGAACATCCTGACTGTATTGTGACACCATTATTTATTTATTTTTTTACTGGGTTAAACAGGAATCAAGGATATTTAATGAACTTAGACAATACCTATTGTTCAGTAAAACTAAATGGTATTTCTGTAGTGTTTTGTTCTTATTAGCGTGTATCTGCTGAGACAAATTAGCGTCAAGTGGAGGAAGCAGCTGGCTGAGAACAAGAAAGAGGCGCTAGAGATTGAGACAAGTTCACCTTCCTTCAGGGCTCGCTTCTCTGATAAATTGTGACCTTTGAAGTTTGTAGAGACAGTTTGACAGCACATGTGCTGTAGTTTTATTGTATTGACTATATTGAATGTCAGGATTGTGTTAGCAGTCAGAATTATGTGTGATTATGTAGTAAAAAAACAAAACGTGTGATTTACGCAGTCTTATCCATGAACAAATGACTATTACGAACAGATTCTCTTTAGTGAATCGATAACATAAAGTGCAATCAGTGCAGTTCTGTTCACAAACAAATGACTCTTACGAGCCAAATCTGATTAGTCAATCAGCAACATGTGTGTAACATAAAGGATGGTCAGTGAAGTCTGAGTCAAGAACAAATGACTCTTCTAGCATAAACGATTCACTAACAAATGATTCTTTAGAGTCAACCGTTTTAATAAATACTTTAAAAAGTCTCACTAAGGCTACGTGTCCACCAAAGCATATTTAGCCGAAAACACCCAGCTGTAAGCACTTGAGAGTGCATCTTTTTTTGGTTGAGACATTGTGGATGCTATCATGTGAAATACGAAAATATGAAACACGTCACGAATGTTTCTCTAAGCATTATTTTTAATTTTTTTAATAATATAGATAAAATAGGTAAATGTTATAGAATTAAATAGCATTACAAAACGGATAGCTCCGGTCCTTGATTCTGATTGGTTGAGCCACGTTCAAAGCTGTTGTAAATTACTCTACAAACATACGTCTGTGTGTTGCTTGGCAACCACTTTGTTGCAACCATAACCGTTTCTGAGGAACTACATTGTTTGGCAGAAGAATATTTTTTTATTAATATCATTATACTTTATTTGCTCCGTTTTATTTTGTGAAACCTTACTACGTATATGGAATAACAGTTTTATGAAGCCCAGTTTGCGTCGTGCCTAACAACGCCGCTTAGCTGTTATGGGCTTGTCAAGTGATGCGTACAACAACGAACGCTGTTTCCAGGTCCAAACCTCAACTTATTTCCTTTGAGATTTCAGCAGCCGTTTATGAGCACTGTTTATTCATATTAAACATTTAAGCTAAACATTTTCAAATTTATGGTGTACACTACAGACTCCGTGCTCACAGCTTCCCAAACACAAATAATTTGTATTTTTATTTATTTATATTTATTTTTTCATTGCCTGGCTATCCGGGATGAAGGATCTGACGATCCTCAAATGCAAACTGTGTGTGTTTTGCCTCAGGGCAACCATACATTTGTGTTGTGTTTTGTTTTCTTTTTATATATTCTTCATTTATTCTTCATGCATTTATAATCATTAATCATTTCATCATTTTATTATTCCATTCAATCATATAATCATTTATAATAATCATTATATTGATTTATATATTCATTTTATTGATTCATTAATTGATTAGCCATTTATTTTATATTATAGTTGGTTTTTATATATTTTTTCCATTGTTGTTTAGTCTCATAACTGTGTAGCTTCAAGGGCTGTTTGTCTTCATGAATAAGAGATACAAGGGAATATTTATGGAAACTCAAGGTTTATGGGATGTTGTTGTGAATCAGTTTGGGATAACAATACTTGTTGAATTTGTGTTCTCCAGACGAAGTCTGAGCATTGAGACATACGCAACTAAGACTATTCAATAAACTCTGCTCCTTTTTATCATCATTACTTCATCTCCTGTTTCTGCTCTTCATTGGCTTTTTCCTCAGTCAACTTCTTGGCTGATAGAAGACTGTTAATAGTGTTTTGGGTATTTTAGGTACCAGACAAGACTTCCTGTTAACAGGGTTTGGGTATCTGCTGATGAGTTGTTCTGATACTGGACAAACTGATATTTTCTGACGGGATCTGGATCTTATTTGTCTAGGCATGGAGACAGCGATCTAACAGGGATTTCGGTACACTGTAAAAAACAATTTGTTGTGTCAACTTAAAATAATTTGTAACCTGGCTGCCTTAAAATTTTAAGTTCAGTCAATTCAAAAAAAGTTTATTCAACTTGAAATGTTAAATTATACAAAGTGACAACTTAGATATTTGAGTTGAATCAACTTAAATTTTAAGGCAGCTGGGTTACTTACCCATCTGTTAATTTTAGCAAACACAAATATCTAAGTTGTTACTTAGTACAGCTTAACATTTCAAGTTGAATAAACTTATTTTAGTTGACTGAACTTAAAATTTTAAGGCAGCAGGGTAACAAATTATTTTAAGCTGACTCAACAAATTGTGTTTTTTATTTTTTACAGTGTATGGAATTAAAGGGTAGAATTGTAATTTTTTGGTAGTATTATATCACATTGTGAGTGTATAATTAGTAACGTTTGTTGTTTAGTAACGTTTGGACCCGGAAGTCATGGAAGAGGTGATGCTTAATGTCAGACTTAACAAGCGAATAAAACTAAACTGTTCAATGTAAACCACAGCTTTTTGGGGCTTGTTGCTTTATTTCATGCTGTAATTGTAATACAGTATGTCCTCTGTGAACTGCATATATGAATATTCTAGACAAATTATGTAAATCAAATTTATGCTTTAAAAGTAGAGCAGGTTTTATCTATAGTCCGTCCGTTTAAACAACGCGTTTAACTTCAAATGGCGTCTTTATTTGCATTCCGATTCTGACATCCAAAGGCACAACAATAAATTTTTGGAACCATGGATTTTACCCGTTTCTCTCCACTTGTTACCAGTGTTTTTCTCCCACCACTATGCGCGTGCAGCTGCCATGACGTAACTGTTATGTCTATTCCAAATTGGTCTGTTGAGCTGCATAGTTTGGGACCTGTTGTTCATTTTTTTAAATTTAATATTTTCATAATGTAACATTTTAGAAGAGTTATTTAATTTACAGAAAAAGCTATTTATTTCACTGGTAATTAAAATGTGGCAAATTAAATGTAATCAAGTGAAATCGAAATAGAAATCAAATCAAAAGCAGAAATTAATCAGATTAAATGGATGTACTGTATATATGAAAACCATTGCTCTTATGAGATGTCTTCACTAATGCGACTTTGTCTTGTGTGTGTGCGTGATTGATTGTGACTGGAGTGTTTTTCACCCTATTGGATAATGAACGTAGAAAAGCACGGATCACTCACAGGGGAAGAATTGATGTGCACCTCCTCAACTCTGAGAGCATGGAGGAGTTTAGCTGGCTGGCTAATTGCCTGATTAAAATATGAAGGCTGCATGACGCTCACAGAGCTGATTGACTGCTCTCCATACTGATAGGGATTGCTGTGTTTGCACAGTAACGCATGCAGACATCTACCAAAGCCCTCAGTCCTTCACGCAAAGGTACGACAATTGCGTTTTACACATTTCCAGATAAATCCCGGCTGTTAGATGCCATATAATGTCATTTCTTTTCCAAGTGCCCTTTTGTTTTCCCACTCAACGGATAGTGTAAGGCTGAAATCAGCTGAAATTGTCTCTAAAGAGCTCGTGCCCTCTGCCGACTCAGTCTTTTTCGGTTCTTGTCTCAGAATAGCTGATAAATGTCAGGTGCTGTATTACCTCCTCCTCTGCACACACAGAATTAGCCCCCTGCATTAGTGCTGTGGGTTATTTATTTCTGCTCTTGCCGGACTGACACTCTAATCCAGGGAGAATAGAGACAACATTAACGTCAACCTGTCTGTTCCCTTATGTGTTTTGGGGGAGGGAGGGGTGACAGAATAACCTTTGCGCTGACAAATCACAGCTTCTTTATGACTGCCTGCCTGCTCACCGCATTAGATCTCTGTCAAAACTGAGCAATGGCTCCGCTTCCTTGAGGTACATGCGGTCTACACTTGCGGTTTTGTAATTTAGTGATTAGTTGTAAAGCAGAGTAGGGAAATGGATAAGGTTAACTCTTATAAATGGGACCTGGATCGCAACTGTGTTTGCAGTACTTAAGGATGCTGTGGTGATGCTAGGAATACTTTACCAAAAATTAAAAACTTGCTGAATGCAGGCTTATGTAATTAAAAAAAAGTGTGAATCGCGAATCATTTGATTCAGATCGGGACTTCAGAGTGGTTTAGCGAATGTTTTTTTCTGATTTTTTTTTCTTAAACAGTAGCATCAAACCATAAGTGAGATCTTTGAAAAAGTCCTTGAAAATCAAAAAAGTATTGCTTGAAAAGTTCTTGAAAGTCCTGGAAATTTTACAGTATCTGTACGAACCCTGTAAATGTTTAATTACCCTCAGGTCATTCGAGATGTCAGAAGAATTCAGAGAATTCAGAAGAAATTTAGCATTACATCGCCTGCTCACTGATTGATCCTCTACAGTGAATGGGTGCCGTCAGAAAGAGAGTTCAAAAGGCTAATATAAACATCCCAGTAATCCACAAGTAATCCACACAGCTCTAGTCCATTGATTAATATCTTGTGAAGTGAAAACCTGCGTGTTTGTAAGAAACAAATTAAGGCGTTTTAACTTTAAACCGTCGCTTCTGGCCATAATCTATAGAAACGCTTTCTCCAGTGAAAAAGTTCATCCCCTCATGAAAAGCCACCAACATATTTGTTTAGAACTGTTTTGGTTTAAACAATGCTTGATCTATGCATATTTCTCTCTCTTTATTCAGTCGGGGTAACTTTATCATTGGAGAAAGCAATATTATTGATTAGCTGGAATGGCTTGAAGTTAAAAATGATGGATTTGTTTATTACAAACATACAGCTTTTCACTTCACAAGGCACTAATTGATGGACTGGAGTTGTGTGGAGTACATGTAGATTATTGTGATGTTTTTATAGGCTGTTTTGACGGCACCCATTCACTGCAGTGGATCCGTTGGTGAGCATGTGATGCTAAATTTCTCCAAATCTGTTTCAATGAACAAACAAACTCATCTACATCTTGGAATGCCTGAGAGTGAGTAAATTGTCAGCAAATGTACATTTTTAGGTGAACTATTTCTTTGACTAGGTGAAATACAGACTTCTAAAGACCTTATGTAACATATTAACCCTAATTTAATTTTATAGTCTCAAACAGCCTTTTATATTGCATTTCAAAACTATGGCAGACGTTTTGAACAATATAAATACGCACCAGTGCGTGGCAGAGTCAACATTTGCTCAGAAATAATTGTTGCCCCTTTCCTAGCACCAGTATATCATTACCAGAAAGGTCCAAGACCCCTCTTTTCTCAGAAAGTCTATTTATAGAAATTCATTTAGATCTGTTTGCAGTGGGCTTGCCATCACGATAGAGAATGGATATCACCTGGGTTCGTTTTCTTCTTTCTTTTTTTTCTCCCCCATCTCCACAGATTACTAGTTACAGATAACAGACCTGCATCACCCCGCCATCACTCTGGTGTTGCTATGTGCTTTGTAGAAGTGTTGCACTGACTTAAGCAACCTTCACATATTGAATTAACTCCGGTTTCCATGGTGAGCAGCAACAGTGCTCATAATCCCAGAGTGCTTGATTTAATTGCAGATCGAATCAAAACAAAGTAATGATGCACGGAAATAACGGATAAAATGCACCGTCTGGCTATTTTTAGCTGCAGTGAAATATCTCTTGTGGCTACCCGCAGAAATAGCAAGATCTCATTTAAGCGTGCTGGATTAGTATACTTATCTTTCCCTGTATGCACTGTGATCTAAGTGAGCTGCAATCAGTAGAGTAAATCATTGAAATTTTTGAAGAATGTAAATTTCACTACAGTGGAAGATTTAAATTATGTCCTTGTTTGCACTGAACTCTAAACTGATTTTGCTGAGCACAGAAATTAACAGAAGACAGAAGACAGAAAGACCAGAAGCAAGGGAGGGAGGAAATGCGCAATAAACGGATAGAATGAGGGGGAAAAAGGGAATTTAAAAGATTTTCCTTTTCCAATTAATTTTTTGTTAGTGCTAGAGGCCATTTGGAAAGTCATTTACTTGACTTAATTGCTTTTAAATTTAAGATTAATAACAAATTATTATTAAGTAGTGTTTTTTTCTACCTAATGCCTTCAGAAATGGATGTAACCCAATATTAGAAGTGCAGTTTGAAAGTCGTAGCTTAATTACATTTTCTATGCAAACAAAAGCATTATAAGACATTTTCAGTCTAATAATCCGAACCGCCATGAGTTTACAGGGCAGTGGTCAGTAAACTCTTATGTTGTGCGTGTGTTTGCCTGTTTGTTTGTGTGCTAGTTTGGTGGCAGATGTGGTTTGGATTCCTGCGATTTTTAATTGGCCCTGGCAGACATTCAGAAGACATTGAATTACTGTGTTTAGCGTAACACAGGGACAGACTGCAGCCCCAAGAGTGCTGTTAGTGCTTATAGAGGGTATTTATCATTCGTAAGAAGGTCTGTGCAGAAAGCGAGTTAGATACGTTGAAAGAGAAATAAAGAAAGAGAGAGGAAACATGAATGTTTGCATATGGTTGAAAATCCACAGTGACCGTTCAGTGAGAGCAATACCATAGATTTAGAGTTTCATTTTAGCTCCGATTGTACTGAATAAAACCTTGCTGAACAGAGAGGGAAAAAAAGTTAGCCTGTGTTGGATGGCTGCTTTTTGCTGTTTATGGGAAATAACAGATATTGAAATGTTTGCCAAAAATATAAATAAAAATGAAAATAAATTAAATTAAACTATTAAAAATTAATTACATAATTAAAAAAAAAGTGAATTTATAATGTTTATGATTAACACTGTACCCTTTTTATTTTTTACTGTGCTTTTAGATCAATTTAGTGTGGAAGCCCATTTCCGCCACTGAATAAAACATTTAAAAAGGTAATTGCAACTTTTTATCTTACAGTTCTGACTTTTTTCTCGCAATTAAGAAATTTACATCTTGCAATTCTGATATTTTTCTCAGAACTGTGAGACATAAACTCGCAACTGCGAGTTATAAAGTCAGAATTGTGAGAAATAAACACATCAGTCTTTTTTCCCCCCTCAGAATTTGACTTTATAACTTACAGTTTTATAACTTTATAACTTATATATCTCAATTCTGAGAAAAAAAGTATAATATAAACTCACAATTGCAGGAGAAAAAGTTGCAATTGCGAGATACAGACTCACATTTGGGTGAAAAAAGTTTGAGTTTTTATCTCGCAATTTTGACTTTACAACTTACGATTACGAGTTAATATCACACAGTGGTGGCTTTATAACTCGCAATTGTGAGTTTATATCTCACACTTCTGAAAAAAAAGGTCAGAATTCTAGGAAAAAAAATTGTGAGAAAAAAATAAAAAATCATGATCGCGAGATACAAACTTGCATTTAAGAGAGAAAAGTCAGAATTGCAAGAAAAAACTCACAATTGCAAAAAAATAAAATAAATTCACAATTGCGAGATGCAAACTTGCATTTGAGAGAAAAATAGTCTGAATTGCGAGTTTATATGTCACAATTCTGAGAAAAAAGGTCAGAATTCTAGGAAAAAAACAGAATTGCGAGATACAAACTTGCATTTGGGAGAAAAAAAATCTGAATTGTGAGTTTATATCTCAATTTTGACGTTATAACTTGTACTGTAATTGCGAGATTATACCATGCAATTATGACTTTATAGCTCGCAATTGCAAGTTTATATCTAAAATCTGCGAATAAAAAGTCAGAATTCTAGGAAAAAAACTCTACATTTCAAGAAAAAAATCATTCACAATTGAGAGATACAAACTTGCAAGTCACAATTGTGAGATAAAAAGTCGTAATAACCATTTTTTTAAAATTCAGTGGTGGAAACTGGCTTCCATAACTTAGTGCATCTTTGCTGAATAAAAGAATTAATGTCTTTAAAAAACAGTCTTACAGACCTCATACATTTGAATGGTAATGCATCCCTACTGCTTAGCTTAGCCAGCGGTCAGGATGGATGCTGCTGAGGAGTAAACAAATGATTGAGCAGTCTTGTGGCATTCTCAGCAGTCAGCTGTGTGATACCCTATGCAATCTTGACAGTTCAATAGCACAGAGCTGTCCTCACAGCTGTTGCATGAGAAGGTGCCGAAACTGTTGTGATGAAAGACGTTTACAAGCAATCTCGCCAGGCCAGGGATATTGTGTATGTAGATGGAGAGGGAGAGAGAGGGGAAGAATTTGTCCAATTAGTAAAAATACCAAAGCTTGACATTTCTTGTTGCGTCCAGCATTTGTTTCTTCCTGGAAATGTCACTCATTTGAATAGTTCCCCAACAGTATTGTCCTTTCAAGCCAAGGGCCTTCAGCCTAGAAAAGAGCTGTCTGTTAACATAAAGACACAGAATCCACAATGAATTATTACCGCCAGGAAAGAGCCTTATTTTTAGACCCCACCGTAGAGATGAATGCATTATGTATGAATCTTCAAGCCTGTAAGATTACAATATTTATGACACCATGTGTTATCTTAATTACTTATTACATTGATATCATGCAAAGCCTCATATCTGTAAGACATTCTTTGTTTTGTTTTAGTGACTTTAATAGAGCTTACGAGAAAATATTCTTATCTCAAAATAAAAATAGGCTGAAGGTGTGACGTTGTTTAAGCACACCATTTGCGTTGGTTTAGCATCCGATTTACTAAACCAATTATGCAGATCAGCTAATAGTGCGAATCTGCTCAAAATGTGTTGAACTCATTTTCGCACTACAATTCAAATTTTGCCGGCTGGTTTGGAGTGCTAAGTTGTGAAAATGCTGGTAAATGTACACAAGCATCTAGGGATGTGCTGGTATTAAAATCCTTGCCATTACTGATAAGCTCAAAATTATTTTTAAGTAATGTTTGAAAACTGATAATGGTTAATATTAAAAATCTTTGCAGTCTTGCTTAAAGAAATAAAATTTGTGTTTAAAATCAGTATTTTTTTTAAACAATTTGTTGAGTCAACTTAAAATAATTTGTAACCTGGCTGCCTTAAAATGTTAAGTTCAATCAACTCAGAAAATGTTTATTCAACTTGAAATGTTAAATTATACTAAGTGACAACTTTTTCTCACTATTTGTGAGTTTGTATCTCAGAATTGTGACTTTTTTTCTTGCAATTCTGACTTTTTTTCTCACAAATGTTGGATATAAGCTCGGAATTATGAGTTGAAAAATCCAATTTCGAGGGGAAAAAAGACTGATGTGTTCTCACAATTATGAGGTTATGACACAATTCTGACTTAATAACTCGCAATTGTGAGTTTTAAATTCAGAATTGTGAGATACAGTCATAATTCTGACTTTTTTTCCCAAATCTGCATGAGATATGCTCACATTTGTGAGAAATAAAGTCAAAATTGCGAGATAAACTTGCAATTTTGACTTTTTCTTGCTATTGTGAGTTTGTATCTCGCAATTCAGACTTTTTTTCTCAAAATTGTGAGATATAAACTTACAATTGCGAGTTAAAAAGTCCCATTTTGAAGGGAAAAAAAACTTATATGTTCTCACAAGTGTGAGTTTATATCTCACAATTCTGACTTAATAACTTGCAGTTGCATAGATATAAACTCACAATTCTGAGAAAGCAGTCACATTTGCGAGATATTAACTCACAATTCTGAGAAAAAAGTAAGAACTGTGAGTTTATGTCTTGCAGTTGACCTATCTGTAAGTCCCTCCCCTCGAATGCAGATGATCCAATTGCAGTTGAGTATCAGCTGCACGGAGGCTGGAACTCAGACATCTTTAGGTTTCAGCACCATAGAGAAACATCGGAAGACCCGAAGCTCTTGTCGTTTTGATGGTGAATGATGTGCCTGGGGTACTTGTAACACTGATTCCAGGTATCCTGAGAGGATCGGCAATGGAATTTGGAATTTATATTATTATTCAGCGTTCATTTTCTGATTGCCATACTCTCATTAAGTCTCATTAAGCAATTTTCATCTGCTCAAGCAGTTAATATCTGTTAATATCTTTAATATCTCTGGCTAAAACTAGCTAACGTTAAAGGAGAAGTTCACTTCCAGAACAAAAATTGACAGATAATGTACACACCGCCTTGTCATCCAAGATGTTTGTCTTTCTTTCTTCAGTTGTAAAGAAATTGTTTTTTCAGGGAAACATTTTAGGATTTTCTCCGACTGCTATGGTGCCCAAATTTTGAACTTCCAAAATGCAGTTTAAATTCGGCTTCAAACGATCCCAAATGCGGTTGTAAACGATCCCAGCCGAGGAAAAGGGTCTTATATAGCGAAACGATGGGTTATTTTCATAAAAATAATACAATTTATATACCTTTTAATGTCAAACGCTTGTCCGGTTCATGACAGTTCCCATCAAAACTTTCCATCTAATGTTCTCCCTCAACTTCAAAATCTTTTTATATCAATGTTTTACCTTTTTTTGTTAAGGGTGTTTGATCTTCTTTGCATGTTCACTTTGCAAAGACTGGGTCGGTACTTCAGCAGCGAAGTAGGATGATTTTGAAATGATTTTTGAAGTTGAGGGAGAAAATACGATTAGAAGGGAGGGAGAAGATACGAGTTTTTCGACATACCCTAACTGTCTTGAGGCAGAATACACAGAGTTCAGGGAGAGAAAGGCAAGATGAGCATTTGAGATTAAAAAGTATTTGTATTTTTTTTTAAGGAAAATAACCAATCGTTTCGCTAGATAAGACCCTTCTTCCTCGGCTGGGGTTGTTTACAACCGCATTTGGGATCGTTTGAAGCCCCATTTGAATTGCATTTTAGAAGTTCAAAATTGGGGCGCTATATCAAAAATCCTGAAATGTTTAACTCAAAAAACATAATTTCTTTACAGCCGAAGAAAAAAAGTCACAAACATCTTGGATGACAAGGGGCTGAGTACATTACCTGTCAGTTTTTGTTCTGGAAGTGGACTTCTCCTTTAACGTTAGTCCATGTTAACGTACAAACCTTACCTACATATTCTCATGTTATGTACAGTGTGGGTCAAAAACACATAAACGAAGGTCTGCATTTCAATGCCTCTCCATATTAAACTGGTTAAATGTAAATTAATTTAAACTTACACTGCGGTACATGAACAGTGTTGATCCTGGATGTTGTAATTGCGAGCGTGCCGACCGTAATGCGAGGCTTCTTCCATTTACATTGCGATCTGTAAACCCTCACTTCCAAATTAATCATGTTACACACCATATTTATTTTAAACTCAGTTATATATCCCTCCATGGCATATTTAAATCCTACTTGAATGCTCCTCGACATGGTCCTTCTGTGTTCAAAATGTATCAAAAACATCTTCAGACAAGGTTTTTTACACTGACAGCTGTCATTTTAAGACAGTGGGCAACTCCGTTTGTTTGTCCGAGGCAGCAACAGTAACTAAAAGGGGCACAACTGTGAGTTATAAAGTCAGAATTGTGAGATAAAAAGTCGAAATTACCTTTTTTCATTTTTTGTTCAGTGGCGGAAAAAGCCTTCCATAGGGACGATTCTGCAACCACAGTAACAAAGAGAAACTGGCAGATGTTTGACAGCAAGTAATGTTATGTGCAGGCCTTTATACAAGTACATCTTAAACTTTGCAAAGCGCGTGGCAGTTGTTTGTTTTGAGGTGTTTTGTAGCTGGTACAGCACCTTTGCAGCATTTCAGTGTTTAGCTGGAAGATGTTATGCCTTTGTTAATCATGCTGCGGTAAAAATATCTCCGCAAAGGCTGTGATTCAGCGTAGATCTGCATGCAGAGAACTGAGGTGCACGAAAGATCAACAGATCGATAGTCAACAGCCGCTGAATGTTCCCCTTTGACAACGCTGCCTTCTCAGCGAAGAGCGAGTCTCTCATCTGCCTCTTCAGCACTCACTTCTACGCAACGAGTGCACAGTTAGACCCAGTCGCATTATTTAATCAGGAGTGTGCTGTTTGTGTGCTGTCGTTAATGCACCCGGTGTCCCGTAGTCTGTCATAGCATTGGCTGTAGACTGTTGTAATGGCCTTGCAGCTATATTGGGTATGCGGTGGCCCTTTCCCACCTCCGTTTTCTCCTCACACTCCACTGCGTTGTTCTATCTTTTCCTGAACTTCCATTTTGCTTCTTTTTCTGTAATGCTTCCACTTGCTGTGTGATTTCTTAGGTGATATTAGTGTTTATTCACTGTTAAAGGAGTACTCCAGGTTCACAAGTTCTCAGCTGACAGCGTTTTGTGGCATAATGGTATAACTGCGAAAAAATATCATCACTGTAGCACTCTCTTCTATGTGCCAGCACGAGGAATTCCACACTTCACCTTTGAATTTGCTTCTTAATCTAATTTTGAGAGCAGATGAATGAGCAGTCATCTGTGGAGCCAGTCGGTGATTAGGGCTGTCTGACAGAGGTGCTGATAGTAACTGGGTGAGAGAGAGAAAGAAAGCCACTTATCACCTGTGCAGCCCATAAGCGCTGTGCTAATTGTACCCATTGTGCTGTATAATGTCGCTGTACACTTGGTGAAATTCCCTGACTGATGCTATTTCTGATCATTTGGAGCAGAAATGAGCCCCACGCACCTCCTTGGTTTAATAGCTGTGCTTAAAAGTGCACTGAACTGCTGACTGCTGGTGTTAAGAGATGCAATGGGATATTAGAAAATTGCTTACACTGCAAACATTGCTATTCAGTATGCAGTATGTGATGGTAAACATTTTAATCTGTAGAACAGTGTTGTCACATTACTTGTTAAATTTGGGGGGTGGCATTTGGTTATCATATTTTTATCATTGAACTTTTGTAAAATAATGCTGGTGCATAGTGCATTGTATTGTGGGATACAGTGGAATTGTAGTGCGCTCTAGTTGTATTTTGTACAATTTTTGGCAAATGTGACAGGTCAGCTGAAATATTGAATACTGTACAGTCTAGATAACAGTATGGGTAGTATCTACTAAGTATATTACAGCAATTTTGTAATTTTTTATTTCACTGTATTATAAATTTACACACCTCAGAATAATTTTATAAATGTACTACAGTTCAAAGTTTTTTTTTCTTATGCTCACCAAGGCTATATTTGTTTAATTGAAAATACAGTAAATAATAATGTTGTGACATATTATTACAATTTAAAATAAGTTTTTAAAAATATTATATTTAAAAAAAAATATTTCTGTAACCATAATACATTTATACTGTATGGAATGATAAATATTTTAAACTGTATAATACATCATGCAAAAATATGAGTAGTATGTACTAAGTATATTACAGCATTTTTGTATTTTTTAAAATTCAATGTATTATAAATGTATGCACCTCAAAATAATTTTATTAATATACACTATAGTTCAGAAGTTAAATTTATTTTATTTTATGCCCACCAAGGCTATATTTATTTGTTCAAAAATACTGTAAAACAGTAATGTTGTGAAATATTATTACAATTCAATTTAAAATAAATGTTTTTTTTAAATTATTATTTTTATTTCTGTGATAGCAAAGCAGAATTTTTACAGTTTTACAGTTTTTCACAGTTTTTTTGTGAAAACAATAAAACATTTATACTGTATGTAATGACAGACATTTTAATCTGCAGATTACATTCTGCAAAAATAGTATTATGACAGAATTTTTACAGTATAAAAATATTTTACTGTATTATAAATTTATACACCTCAGAATAATTTTATAAATACGCTGCAGTTAAAAAATAATTTAACCTTGTTTTTTTTTTATTTTTCTTATGCTCATTAAGTCTTTATTTATTTTATTAAAAATACAGTAAAACAGTAATGTTGTGAAATATTATTACAATTTAAGTTTTTTTTTTAAGTTTTTATTATTATTATTATTTTTTAATAATAGTTTAAAATGTATTTTATTTCTGTTATGGCAAAGCTGAATTTTTACTCCAGTCTTCAGTGTCACAAAATTTTTGTGTAAACCATAATACATTTATACTGTATGTAATGATAAACATTTTAAACCGTAGAATGCAATCTGCAAACAATAGTATTATACAGTAGTTTTTACAGTAATATTTTCGTAATTTACTTTATCATAAATGTATACACCTCAGAATAATTTTATAAATAGAGTTCAAAATTTACATTTAATTTTTTTAATTTCTATTTGTATTATGCTCACCGAGGATATATTTATTTAATTAAAAAAACAGTAATGTTGTAAAATATTTAAAAAATTAAATTAACAGTTTTTTTTAATTATTATTTTAATAATATTTTAAAATAGATTTTATTTCTGTTCTGACAAAGTTGAATTTTTACTCCAATCTTTAGTGTCACAACATTTTTGTGGAAACCATAACACAATTATACTGTGTGTAATGATAAACATTTCAAACTGTAGAATACATTAAATAAACGAAAAGTATTTAATAAATCCAACAGGGAACACAGGAGACACAGGAACACAGGGTAGTAACATTAACGTCCGACAAGGAAAGGGGGAAAACACACGCTATAAATACACAGACTGATTACAACCACAGGTGCAGACAATAAGGGAAATACCAAAACACACAAAGCTGTAAGGGGGAATTGATGGGAAAAACCAACTAAACAGTCCAGGGGTGTGACATTACCTCCCCCTCCCGGAAGCCGCGTCCTCGCGCCGACAAACAGGAAAACAAAATGTACAGTCTTAGGAGGGGGCTTCGGCGGAGGACGGATTCCCGGGAGGAGGGCAATAGATGGAGTCCAGGGTGGTGACGGAATAGTCCAAGGAGGTGATGATGGAGGGAGGAGCCAAGGAGGAGACAGGAGAGGGCTGGAGCAGGAGGAGCCAGGTGAGACCCAGACCGCAGCCATGATGGAACCCCACGGTGGAGCCGATGGAGGGAGGAGCCATGGTGGAGGAAGGGCTGACGACACCATGGGGCCGACCAACGGAGGCGGAGCAGGTGGTGGTAGAGCCCGAGGCGGAGACGGAGAGCCAATGATCCTGGGCGACACCGAGGATCCGGAGGGCCCAGGCGGAGCCCAAGGCTCTGGCGACCGAGGCGGAGGCGGAGATCTGGAGGTCTGCAGTGGAGCCGGAGCGACAGAGGACCGAGGCTGTGCCCGCGGGAGGGAGGAGGTCCACAGAGCCGGAGGGACGGAGCGACGAGGCGCAGCCGGAGGAGTGGAGTCCAGAGGCGAAGGTGGGGCGACGACTGACCAAGGCGGAGCCGGAGGGACGATGGAGCCCGGTGGAGCTGGTGGACCGACGGGCGACGGTGGAGACGAGGGAGCTGAGAGACGGGGCGGAGCCACAGGGTCGAAGGGCCGAGGTGGAGTCCAGGACTCAGAGGCTGGAGGCGAAGATGAGGGATCCTCCAGCCATGACACTGATGGAGACTGGCAGACCTGCGGCAAACCCACCGCACAGATGGTGGGCTGAGGGTGAGCAGATGGGCTGCCAGGAGACAGCGGTGGTGGGACTGAGGCAGCAGAAACAATAGACAGAGGGAGGGTGGGTGGGAAATCCAGGCAGTCAGGTAATTTAGATGGTGGAAGGAGAACGGGCATATCTTCATATACATCTTCAGAGAAATTACTCAAATTTTGTTCCAGAAAAATTAGTCCCAGATCCTGGCATTGCTCACCCTCAGCGGTGGTGCAGTGGGCGGTGCTGTCCTCAGCACCCTCACGCCAATCAGGAACGTCCACCGTCGCAGGCTCTGTGGCCGGCTCTCGCACCTGGTCAGACGCAAATTCCTCCAGCTCCGTGGCGATCGCTCGCTCTGTCGCTCCGATGGGCGATGGCTCTTGGGTCGCGCTGGTAGCGTGGGATCCGTCTGCGGTGGGCTCGGGCTCGTGCTCCGCGTGTCGGGGTGGTGATAGGCTGGGTTCCGGGTCGTGCTGCGAGACGTCTGCGAGATGTGGCTGGATGGGGTCGTAATCCTCCTCCGCTTCGTCCAGACAGAGTTCTGAACCCCAAGCACTCAGTAAGATGTTAATATATTGCGTTAGGGTCCAGCATGGTTCATCTTTGGGCATGACGAAGCGGAGGTCATCATCCAGTCCACACCAAAATCCCTCCATAAGGCAGACGTCATCGCAGCTAGCAAGATGGCAAATGCTAATAAACTCCTCCACGTATTCCTCAAGATTCCTGCCATCCTGGAAGATAAAGATGGTTTTTCCTCCCAGAATGGCATCTCCCCTCCTTGGGGGGACGTTGATGGAAGCGAGTTTCATAGAGTAACTGGTGTAAACACGACGGAAACAAAAGACTGAAAAAACACGACAAACAAAACGGGGAGGAATACGCAAAAAAAACTGTATAGGTCGGACGTTCTGTCACGCTTAGACGAAGCACACGAACAACGACGTAAATAAACGAAAAGTATTTAATAAATCCAACAGGGAACACAGGAGACACAGGAACACAGGGTAGTAACATTAACGTCCGACAAGGAAAGGGGGAAAACACACGCTATAAATACACAGACTGATTACAACCACAGGTGCAGACAATAAGGGAAATACCAAAACACACAAAGCTGTAGGGGGAATTGATGGGAAAAACCAACTAAACAGTCCAGGGGTGTGACATATATATATATATATATATATATATAAAAAATATAAATAATATTTTAAAATGTATTTTATTTTTTTATTTCTGTGATGGCAAAGCAGAATTTTTTCTCCAGTCTTCAACGTCACATAACTTTTGTGGAGACCATGATCATTGTTTAATTGAAATATATTTTATATCATTTTACATTTGTTTTTTCTTATGTTTATTAAGGTTTATACTTACGTTAAGAAGTATTAAGGATATTTTGTTTAATAAGGCAGAGATTATGGAGGATCAGGTTTTAAAGACAGAAAGGAACTAGGCTTAATACTTTCCAGCCAATTAAAGCACCTGTGTGCGTGGAAGGAATCAATAATAAATCTCTCTCCATATCCCGCCCAGCCGAAGTTACAAAACAGCTTATTCACACCGGCCACGAGGATCTGTGAGGCAAGCACTGAATTATTGATCGCTCTCCTCGACTACCAGGGTCTTCCTCATAGCTAACGCTCCAGCATGAGCTTGCATTATATGATACGTTTTTTAATGTGCCCTGTTGATACAGATTTCACATTCACCAAGCCCTGCATCACGACTCAATTCCCCTGTGTGTTTAGATAAGGTCCTCTCAGCTACCACATCGCATTTCAATGAGTACAAACAGTAGCGTGTTACGACCCTGATTAATGTAAAAAGAAATCAATATTTAATGGTAAACAGAATTAAAATGCTAGCTTTTCCTTGAAAGCAGCTTCACTGATGAGGTGACAGACAGCGAGAGCCGCATCAGCTCAAATAACAATGAGCAAGTGGGTTTTGGCCCCTTCTCTCAGACGCTGCCTGATCGCACACCCCATCTCTTTGTCTGTCTTCGCTTACATAATTCTGCTCTTTCTGCTATTTATATCACTTCTGTTTTTGGGCTTTCCATGAGATGCCCACAATTCTCCGTGTTTCTCCTGCCGTCGGCGCTGGAGGTGGGGAAACTCGATAACGAGTCATTCAATGCGATTATAGCTAATGAATTGGAAGAAATGGGACTGATGAACTGAGGTGAGATAAGGACTTATTGGTTGGCTCTTTTTGTAGCACCAGAGGGCTTGTTTACAGGGTTTTGAGCGTACGTGGGTTTCCACATCTGTTTCCGACCAGAGCCACCCGTGAGGAGGGGGATACAATGGTGTCATGGTGTAATGGGTTTGGTTGTGCACGAAGGGATGATTTGAAAAATGCGAATCAGCACTGCATGGCGGTAATTGTTAAACTCCTTGCGGGATAAATTCAGTCATGTCACTGTAGGGACACAAAAAAATAAATTGCAGTCGTGATAAACAGCATAATAAATGGATTCCTGGCTAAACATTTTCTCAGTAAGGGCCTTTGAAATATTAGAAATATTCCACCTCCACAGTGTTGAAAACAATCATTTCCTAAAGCCATTGCTGGCTATGTTTTTCTGGCTTTTTTCACTAACGTAGACATTGCTTATACAGTATCTACCTTTTAAAATTTAAATATGTCTTCATATATATAAAACTATTTTAAACTATTTTTAAAATGTATAATATAATATATATATATATAATAAATCTACATAATTAAAATGGAAATGTAAATAATATATAATTTATACAGTATGTACCTTTTTACATTTAAATATATATTAAACTGTTTCGTATATATATATTTTAAAATGTTTTATTAACTATTTTTAAAACATATTATATATATATATATATATATATATATATATATAAATCTACATAATAAAATTTAAAATGTATATAATATATAATTACATAATATATAAAATATATTTTAAAATAATATATTATTAATATATACTTTTTAAAATGTATATAATAAATATATAGAACATAATTAATATACAATTAAATATTATCTAATATATAATTAAATATTGTGTATGTACATTATATAAAATAATAAATCTACATAATATATATATATATATATATATAATCTACATCATAAAAATGTTTATAATATATAAAAATTATGTATAATAAAATATACTTTTTCAAATAATATTATTAATAACATATACTTTTGAAAATGTACAATATAGACCTTTAAAATATATATATATAATAAAACTGAAATAATTTGAGTTTACACACACACACACATATGATATATACTTGTATATACATGTATATAACAAAAACTTTATGAATGTTACAAATAATTTGTATATAATGAAATATTATTTAATATATAAATATTGTGTGTATATGTATATGATATAATAAATCTACATATATATATAATATATAATAAACTAAATAATATACTTTTATATTATTAATAATATATACTTTTAAAAATTTACTATATATACCTTTAAAAATGTATATATTAAACTTTTAATAATTTGAGTTTACACACACACATACACACGCATATATATATAATCTACATATACAAATATATATATATATATATATATATATATATATATATATAAATGTGTGTGTGTATGTGTATATATGTGTACATATATATAATCTACATAAAAATTTGATGGATAAAATATTTAATTACATAATGTATAATATATACTTTTTAAATGATAAAAATATGAATAATATTTAGAAGATGAATATGATACAAATTTACATAATGAATATATAATTGTATATAATATGTATGTGTATATATACAGTAGTCAACATTTGAAGTAGATCAAAACCTTTCATCAAAGTTGTCCTAAAAACAAAACAGTACCCATTCTTGTGTTAAGACACAACTTTGATGAACTGTTTTGATCCACTTCAAATGTATGTAAAATAGATATTTTTTTAAAGAGCCTCTTTTTCTCTTTTCACTTCTTTGGTTTTATTTTTTTTTTTTCTTTTGATATCAGGATGTTGTATTTCTGTACTCATGTAACATTCTGACCCATGACATTTAAATGCCACCTGCGGTTCACCAAATCATCTCCCAGATGGTTATCGGACATGGCTGTACACTTGCTTCCATTGTCAGCACCAATATGGTGTGAGCACCCAAGTATCCATCAAGACGAGGTGAAGGTTAATTACATTGTGACAGTAATTACACAGTCCTGAGGACAGATAGCAGACGAGGCTCGCATGACATCGATAGCCGCGATATTATCTTCCTTTTCTCTCCACTGGCCCTTTGAAGATTTCCCTCAATTTATTTCACCATCTCCCACCTTCTTTACACAGTGGGGTTTTGTTTTCACAACAGTAATAGAATTCAGGAATCATAAAAAAGCCAGCATAATGCCTTTGGGTGAGAATTGGAATTATGCAAATTAGTCTCTGGACGTGAGTAATTCATTAGCGCCTGCAATATAACAAAGATATTCGGCTGCTGCTTCTTTCAGGCACATAAATTGGGTTATAACTTTTGCAGACAGGTTATGTTTCATATGATTTACTCAAGAGCTCATTTACATGTATTTCATTAACAACAGTACATTGTGCCTTGTTTTACATCTCATGCCTGTCATTAGAGGTTAAAATATACTTGGGCTTCCTGTTCATATGTAAATGTTGTTGTTTTTATAAATGAGTCAAGTTGAACACCTGTAATCAGTTATGAGAAAACATTTTCCTGAGCAGGAATTGTAAAATGTTCAGAAATGCAAGACAAAAAGTGTTACGTTGTCAGTATTTCAATGAAGTAATTGTCATTCAGAGCAAGTATACTGTCTTTCTATGTAAATTAGACTCATTTAGGCATGGGAATCATGAAGAATTTAATGCTTGTACCTCCAATTCCTCAATAATGGCCTCAATAATGACTCTGTTAATACTTTTAAAGGAATAAATATTTGGAAAAAATAAACAGTTCCATCACCAACTAATGAGATCATTTAAAAAAAAAACTATTGCCAAAGACTTTTTAATGATTTTTCACAGTCTTTTTAGAAGCAGCATAAATGTAACCCAATAATTGGTCTAAGGTATAACTTAAAACAATACTAAACAAACAAAAAATGTGGTTTCAGTTATTTATATTAAGTAGTCCGTAACTACACTTTTGCCAGATTGTGAGCTGTAAGTGTTTGATTCACTAAAATGAATCGACTCATTAGAATCATTTATTTGGGGGTCAGCCTACACTGATTCATTGAATTGAATTGAATTTGAACTATTCTGGTTGCTCAATATGTTCTTGAATTCACTAATAATAACTAGTTCATAAGAGTCATTTTTTTGTGAATCAGACTACCCTGGAGTGCAGCATGTTGTTTGAGTCACTAAAAAGAACCAGTTTGTAAGAGTCATTTGTTTGAATCAGACTACTCTGGTTGCACAATTTGTTGTTTAATTCACTAAATGAACCAGTTCATAAAAGTCATTTGTTTGTGAATCAGACTACCCCAGTTGTGCATTATGTTGTTTCATTCACTAAAAAGAACAAGTTCATTGTTTGTGAATCAGACTACTCTGGTTGCATAGCATGTTGTTTGATTCACTAAAAAAAAACAGTTCAGAAGAGTCATTTGTTTGTGAATCAGAATACACTGGTTGCACAGTATGTTGTTGGATTCACTAAAAAGAACCAGTTCGTAAGAGTTATTTGTTTGTAAATCAGACTACCCTGGTTGCACAATTTATTTTTTTTTTCACTAAAAAGAACCAGTTCATAAGAGTCATTTGTTAGTGACTCACACTACCCTGGTTGTGCAGCATGTTGTTTGAATCACTAAAAAGAACCAGCTCAAAAGAGTCATTTGTTTGTAAATCAGACTGCCCTGGTTGCGCAGCATGTTGTTGGAGTTCAATCAAAGTAATTTGTTTGTGAATTAAACTACCCTGGATACACATTAAGTTGTTTGAATCACTAAAAAGGATAAGTTTATAAGAGTCATTTTTTTTGTGATTCAGACTACCCTGGTTGCATAGCATTTTGTTTGATTCACTAAATAGAACCAGTTTATAAGAGTCATTTATTTGTGAATCAGACTACTCTGGTTGCGCAGTATGTTGTTTGATTCACTAAAAACATCATCCACCGGAACAGTGTTCTATTGTGAACGCACGTACGACAGTTAGCTGAAGCTAGAGATTACTTTGTGAAGTTTTAAATATAGATATTTTTCTTACAAAAAAAGCATTGATTCGCTTGAGGAGGCCTTTATTAACCCCCTGGAACCATTTTGGAATATTGAAAAATAACATCCATTCACTGCCATTATAAAGCTTGGAAGGGCCAGGACATTTTATAATATAACTCCAATTGTATTGGTCTGAAATAAGAAAGTCATATACACCTAGGATGCCTTGAGGGTGGGTAATTTAAGGGGTAATTTTCATTTTGGGGTGAACTATCCCTTTTAGAAATATGTGATGATGTGGGTTGTTTTTAGCAATATGCTGGCAGGCAAAGATTGTGCATTGGCATTTGTACTTATGACTTATGACTTATGACTTTTACTAAAACCATGCGGTTATTTATAGACTCCTATGAATCTGTAAAACCTGAGGTAAGAGTCTAATAGATCACCCTGTGGTCATGATGCTTTTAAGGGCCTCTGTGCTTCCCTGCTTTAGTTTATGAAGTGCTTTTGTTTTAAGACCTCAGGTGCTGCTATTTGACTCTATCCTGGTGGCCCTGTTTGTAAAAATGAAATGTGTAAAGCAGAGCTGAAAGAGGGAGCAAGAACCCACAGTAGAGAGAGAACATAAACATCAGACGGTGAGATAAGAACTGTTGGCGCAATGCAGAAAGTCTATTTTAGGGGCTGGGAGAAGGACTAGTGTGAGCAGCCCCAGTAGGACCCTCATTCAGGAGTCACAACATGTCCCTCTCTCACTCTTCAGTGATCACGCCCAATGCAAATACCAGCGTGCATTTCATTTAGCTCTCGCTGTCAGTAAGTGCACCAAATTAACGAGTGAATGAAGTGGAAATGGTGGAGATTGATAATGGTAACATGTGTAAAAAAAAAAAAAAGGGGGGGGCGGAGAGAAGCTATTGCATAATGCACTATAACCAGGTTGCAGTTCAGTGGTGCATCTATAAATTTATGCTCTGTGGATTTTTAACACTAAAAGCTTTTATCCTAACGGATGTTATGCAATGAAGAGTATAAAATGTGACTCGTGGCATACCTGTTGTAAATGCATTTGAACGGAAGAACGGGGAGTTGATTTTTAAGCAGTTTTATAAATCAGCACTTGACAGATATATTACGGCATGCAGACGGCAGCTAAAGCAGAGGTGGGTTGTGATCTAATAATGGGTGTAGGCCTATAATGACAGGGTCGTGGACCGCTGGAGAAAAAACTGTGAAACTAGCGATATTATCATGCATGATTAGGATAAAATAATAAATAAGCTAATAAAGATGTAAATGTTGTTTGTGCCTACCGCCGTTTGTTTTGTGGTGAATTATGCAGAGAGCAACACCATCCATAAACACATCACTGCTATATTTATGCACATTTAGTATATTCAGAAGCCTAAGTTTGTTTAATATGTTGTTTAATGTTGTTTTAATATGCTGTTCAGAAGTTGCTTATTGTCAGGTCTATGCTGTTCATGTTTATTTTGAGATTTTAAGGACATTTTTTGTTTGCTTTTGTACACTGAACAATAGCCACTTGATGTCCACTGTTAAATCATCTGAGAAGCACTGCGTTAAAACAAGTGTGTAGGTTTTTGGTACTTAAATTCAACAATGCAGTTATAGCACAATAACAAATGAGCTATTTTGTGACATATCAAAGGACTGAAAGAGTTACGCTGTGGATTATAATTGAAACTTTCTTTCAGAAAGAAACTTTCTATTCTATTCTGTATGCTAATCTTCTCCCAGGAGACTTTTTAAGATTCTCTTCTATGCCTGTTTTCTGTCAGTTTTAGCTGATGTTGACAGCTTGCTTTTTTCGATCATGTGTTATCGAACCGCATGCTTTAGAACCATTGAAATCACACTTGCTTATTCATTGTGAATAAAACATATCTCATGTTGGATAAAAGTGTACAGCGGCCCCCAAAAATATTCAAACACACCTCAAATTGTGTGACTGTCATTCTATTATAAAATATTCAACCATGTGGCATTCAAAATTATGTGGGATCACTTTTTTTTTTTTTTAAATGAATACTTTAATATTCAGGATGGACTTTTACATTCCCTAGTGAAAAATATACTAAAATGTATTTAAAATACATTTATTTCATGGTAAGTATACTACATATACATTTACATATCATGTACGTAATAAAAATACCCTGCAGTTGTACTTTTTGTATACTAAACTGGTATATTTAAAGTCTGCTAAATTGGAATAACTAATTTTGTACTTAAAGGAGAAGTCCACTTCCAAAGGAAATATTCACATATAATGTACTCACCACCTTGTCATCCAAGATGTTCATGTCTTTCTTTCTTCAGTCGTAAAGAAATTATGTTTTTTGAGGAAAACATTTCAGGATTTTTCTCTGTATAATTTGCTGGTATGGTACTGGTAAACGATCCCAGCTGAGGAAGAAGGGACTTATCTAGCGAAACGATCTGTTATTTTCATTAAAAAAGTACAATTGAAATACTTTTTAATCTCAAACGCTCGTCTTGTCTTGCTCTCCCTGAAGTCTGTGTATTCTGACTCAAGACAGTTTGGGTATGTCGGAAAACTCCAATCATATTTTCTCCCTCAACTTTAAAAATCATTTCAAAATCATCCTACATCACTGCAGAAGTACCGACACAGTCTTTGCAAAGTGAACATGCAAACACCATTAACAACAAAGGTAAAACAGCGATATAGGACAATTTCGAAGTTGAGGGAGAACATGAGATGGGAGTTTTTCGACATACACTAACTGTCATGAACCCGAACAAAAACAGTCCAGACAGAGTAAGACGAGCGTTTGACATTAAAAAGTGTATAAATTGTATTGTTTTTATGAAAATAACTGATCGTTATGCTAGATAAAACCCTTCTTCCTCGGCTGGGATCGCTTACAACCGCATTTGGGATCGTTTGAAGCCGCATTTGAAGTACATTTTGGAAAAATCGGGGCACCATATCAGTCCATTATATGGAGAAAAATGCTGAAATGTTTTCCTCAAAAAACATAATTTCTTTATGACTGAAGAAAGAAAGACATGAACTTTTTGGATGACAAGAGGGTGAGTACATTATATGTGAATCTTTGTTTTGGAAATGGACTTCTCCTTTAATGCACTTTAATTGTGCAGAAGTCCAACTAATGATATGCTTAAGTATATTTGATTGTGCTAAAGTGGAGCTATTGCAAGAATACCTTAGGTAGACTTTAAATAAATATTGCTAAATATTTAAAAATCATACAATCCTCATCAGTAGTGACATTAAAACATATTGCTTGAGCATATGAGACTGTCTTCAAAAACATTTAAAAAATCTAACCGACTGCAATCTTTTGAATGCTAGTGTGTATAAATAACTAAAGTGAAGTTAGATGCAAAAAAAAAAAACTAGCATCAGTTGTTGGCAGATGCCACTTTTTGTGATATTTTGTTATTTCGATGCCATTATATGAAGAGACATCTTCAGGATGAAATGGAGTGGATGAGATGGCTGAAACTGTGTCTGTGTTGGGTATATGATAAAGAGAGATAAATCGAATCACAAATCAACTTAAGAGCATCTCGCTGTCTTGTCACTGAATCCCAGTGCTGCATCCCGAGTTCTTCTGTCTTTCCCTCTCAGTTTGAGGCGTCATTTGTTGTGTTAAAAAGCTAAAGAGTGCAGCTTGCCCTGACAGAATCGATACGCTTTAGCTACTGGAACGAAGAGGGCAGCAGGGGCTCTCGTTATGGGGTCGAAGAGGATGACCACATGCCGACAGTGAAGCAGATCTGCACAGGAACAGTATAGTCTCACCCGGCCCTGCAATGTGTTTTCCTCCCACACAAACACATACACACGCATACACCAGAGAGGTTTTGTTCAAGGGAGACATTGCCTCCGCAACAAAAACAGATAAGAAAATGATTTATAATGTAGAAACAAAACAAAAGTTTTATGAAATATATGAGCAGATACATTTTTTTATAATCTGTTGACTGCCCCAACCTTATTTTAAAGGGGTAGTTCAACCAAAAAGGACAATTCTGTTATTAATTACTCATTTGTATGTCAGTCCAAATCCGTAAGACCTTCGTTTCTTTTTGCAACACAAATTAAGATATTTTTAAAGAAATCTGAAAGCTTTCTGACCCTGCATAGATGGCCACGTAACTGACACATTCAAGGCCCAAAAAAGTAGTAAGGACATCGTTAAAATAGTCCATGTGACATCAATGGTCCACCATATGTTGGGAAGCTACAAAAATCCTTTCTGTTCGCACAGAAAACAAAAATAACAACTTTATTCAACAGTTTTTTTCTCTTCTGTGTCAGTCTTTGCCACATGTTCACAAAACACGATACAAGAGTCATTCTGGTTCGAATAAGTAAGGCTGAGCAAAAAATTGCAAGTCATTCTCTGTTTAAGACTGTTTTATGCACAGCGTGCCTCTTTTTCTGCTTGTAAACAAGGTGCAGCGCATCCAGGTTCTACGTCTGAACGCCGTCTCCTGCGTCAGCAGCACCACGTGCACTCGTGAACGCGTGGCAGAGACTGAATTACTGACGTGAAACACCAGGGAAACAACAACAGACTGTAATGTTCAGGAAAAAGGTGGATAAGGCTGATGTGATTGAAACACTGAAGAATTTAGGGCAGTATATACTTGCCTGAACTCTAGCGTCCTGCCCTCTGTGATGTGAGAGGAAATATATCACTGGTAAAAGGAAAAAACAAAGACTTGATATCGTCATGTGGATAGGAAGGAGGAAAGTGTTCAAGCGGTTTCCATATAAACACAATGAATGCCAGTTGGGACAGGAACAGCTCGGCACACTCTGTCAGAGACGGCTCTATTTAGACGTTGTAGAATCCATTGTTAATTTAGAATTGTTGCATTTGTCTTTCTTTAATAGAGTAGGATGATTTTTGACTTTGGGAAATGTTATTTTTTCTTTATCATCATTAAAGTATGGAAGTGAAGTAGTAGATGGAAGTAGCGGATTAACCAAACCAAACTCGCACCATGGCAGTAAGAAGACATTATGGACACAGACACCACTTAAATCCACAGCAGCCACATTGTCTTTTCTCTCAATGAGAAGGACTCATGAAGAGCTTGTTGAGAAACTCTTGAAAGTCCGTCATTCAATGAAGTCAGGCCGCAATCACAGGGTTCGAGAGGAGAGAATGATGCGCTTGAGCAGCCTTCCTCTCCGGAGGCACTCCTGGATATGGTGAGAATTTCCTTTTGCATATGTATGTGTGTTTAGTAGGACTGGCTTTTGACACAAATGATAAGTTTTGATTCGATTCTGATTCACAAGCTTGCGGTTTGTTTTAGTATTGATTAATTACGATATATGTGACCCTGGATCACAAAACCAGTTGTAAGGGTCATTTTTTCAAAATTGAGATTTATACATTATATGAAAGCTGAATAAATAAGCTTTTCATTGATGTATAGTTTGTTAGGATAGGACAATATTTGGTCAAGATACAACTATTTAAAAACCAGGAACCTGAAGGTGCAAAAAAATCGAAATATCGAGAAAATCACCTTTAAAGTTCTTCAAATAATGTTCTTAACCATGTATATTACTAATCAAAAATTAAGTTTTCATACATTTACAGTAGGAATTTTACAAAATATCTTAATGGAACATGATCGATCTTTAATTTCCTAATGATATTTGCCATAAAAGAAAAATCAATAATTTTGACCCATACGATGTATTTTTGCCTATTGCTACAAATAAATCCCAGCGACTTAAGACTGGTTTTGTGGTCCAGGGTCACATATATCAGGTACGGTACATGGATTTAAGCATTGAAGAACAGTAAAAATTATAATGAATATGTCATATGGTGCATGTATTTAACAAAATGCTCCTTTTTCTAGTTTATGGTCATTGAATATGTTTTTTCTGAGGTAAATGTGACGTTACGTGACATTGTTTACAAGCTGTTATACTGATGTCTTTGAGTGATTGAAGCACTGATTGAGCAATTACATGAGACAGGATACAGGTTTCGGTATGCTGTACTATTTCTTTTAACATAAGTTTGGATGTTTATTAAAGTTCATTTCATTCTAAAATTGGTATTAAAGCGGAGATGATCAGTTTCTCTTGAGCTGAGGTGCTACAGATCTGCCACTTTGGCACATTAAACAGTGCCAAAACAGAATTTGAAATCTAAGATTTATTTCATATCAAAAGCAACAAAGCACAAAGCTTATTACGATTTATTGTATGGGAGGTGCTACAATGTTTTGTTCATTAACTGAAAAGAGGCTAGACTAATCAATTCTTGGAATTTATGAATCAGTATTGTTTCGTAAAAATGAGAATCGAGAATGGTTGCGTCAGGGAAAATCCAGCACTTTTCACATGCTCATTGTTTTGGTTGTGTCATATGTGATTGCGAGCACATGTCCATTTGAGTGTGTGCGCGTGTCGGTTGTCTGATATGATGCTTAGTCACAGGTTGCCGGGCTCTCGTCCGCCAGCTTTCCATTCAGGGTAAATTTACTGTTTAATGGTGGACTCATTTCCTGCGGCCTCATCCAGCATTAAACGCCTGAGCAGGTTCACAGATGAAAGTATATATCAAAAGCAGATTAGCAAAGGGAGGTGGCTATAATTGCATCAGAGCGGGATGTGTTTGTAAGCCTGTCAAAACAGAACTTCTAGAAAAGCACTGTAAAATGAAAGCATGATTAAAGTAAAAATTAATTTTTATTTCATAGTCTTAAAGGATTAGTTCACTCTAGAATTAAAATTTCCTGAGAATTTACTCACCTCCATGTCATCCAAGATGTTCATGGCTTTCTTTCTGTGGTCGAAAAGAAATTAAGGTTTGTGAGGAAGACATTCCAGGATTTTTCTCTATGACGGACTTCAATGGGGATCAACCGGTTGCAGTTTCAGTGCATCTTCAAAGCGCTCTACACAATCTCAGCTGAGAAATAAGAGTCTTATCTAGCAAAGCAATCGGTCATTTTCTAAAAATAAAAAAAATGTATATTTTTATATAACCACAAATGCTCGTCTTGCACTAGCTCTGTGTCCATGACTTCATGCCTTATGTAATCAGTGTGAAGTAGGCAGAACTACCGACCTAGTGTTTACAAAACGAATGTGCAAAGAAAGTCAAATGCCCTTTACAAAAAAAGGTAAAATAGCAGTTCTGGACGAATTTGAAGTTGGAGAAAAAATTAGATTCATGAGATTCATGTGATTTTTTTCACCCTACCCTACCTTTTTGAACTGGAGTACTCAGACTAAGAACTAATTGCACGTGACCTTTTTATCGTGATTACGTAATGCATGAGGTTCAAGATCAAGATGATCATTTGTGGTTAAAATATATAAATGTTATTTTTTTTTTTAGAAAATGACAGATCGTTTCACTACATAAGACCCTTACTCCTCGGCTAGAATCATGTAGAGCCATCTGAAGCTGTATTGAAACTGCAATTTGGACCTTGAACCTGCTGTTCCCCATTGAAGTCCACTATATGGAGACAAATCCTGAAATGTTTTCCTCAAAAACCTTAGTTTCTGTTCATCTACAGAACGAAAAACATGAACATCTTGAATGGCATAGGGGTGAGTAAATTACCAGAAATTTTTTATTCTGGAAGTGAATAAAATCAACTTAATTCAAGTTTCATATACAATTATTTAGTTATTTTATTTGTTATTATATTTATATATATTAAAATTAATGTAATATTAAAATACAATTTTTTCATACACACAAACACATACAAATAAATAAGTGCATATATCTGACTGTTTAAAATACAGTAAAACAGTAATATTGTGAAATAAAAACTTACTTTATTTTAATATTTTTTAAAATATAATTTATTCCTGTGTCTTCGGTGTCGCACGATTCTTCAGAAATCATTCAAATAAGATGATTTGGTGCTGAAGAAACATTTAGACTGTAGTGTGTATGTATAATTTATTAATTCTGTATTTCTGATTAATCTGTATTAATGAACAGTGTGTATTTCTACACACAAATTAGCCTTTGCTTATGTTTATGTGCATTAGCATTTGTTTATGAACAAATCTTGAGAAATTGAGAAAAGAATGACATTTTGGTCTTATTTAACAGTTCATTCGGTAATATGTGTTCTTGCAAAGAATAATTTAAATAATAAGCATTAGGATATATATTATGGTGTTAAAGGAGAAGTTCACTTCCAGAACAAAAATTTACATATAATGTACTCACCCCCTTGTCATCCAAGATGTTTATGTGTTTCTTTCTTCAGTCAAAAGGAAATTATATTTTTTTGAGGAAAGCATTTCAGGTTTTTTCTCTATAATATGGACTTCAATGGTGCCCATGAGATTAAACTTCCAAAATGCAGTTTAAATGCAGCTTCGAAGGACTCTAAACGATCCCAGCCGAGGAAGAAGGGTCTTATCTAGCAGTAACGATCAGCTATTTTATAAAAAAAAATTACAATTTATATACTCTTTAACCTCAACGCTCATCTTGTCTAGCTCTGCCTGAACTCTGTTTTTTTCCGGTTCATGACAGTTAGGGTATGTCGAAAAACTCCCATCTCATTTTCTCCTCCAAATTCAAAATCGTCCTATATCGCTGTTTTACCTTTTTTTTGTAAAGGGTGTTTGATCTTCTTTCCATGTTCACTTTTGCAACAATGTAAGATGATTTTGAAGTTGAGGAAGAAAATGAGATTGGAGTTTTTCGACATACCCTGTCTTGAACTGGAAAAAACACGATTTTTTCAAGGGTTTGAGATTAAAAAGTATATAAATTGTAATTTTTTTTAGAAAATAACCAATCATTTCGCTAAATAGGACCCTCCTTCCTAGGCTGGGATCGTTTAGAGCCCTTTGAAGCTGCATTTAAACTGCATTCAAAGTTCAAACTCGTGGGCACCATTGAAGTCCACATTATGGAGAAAAATCCTGAAATGTTTTCTTCAAAAAACATAATTTCTTTACAACTGAAGAAAGAACGACATGAACATCTAGGATGACAAGGGGGTGAGTACATTATCTATAAATTTTTGTTCTGGAAGTGAACTTCTCCTTTAATTAAATGAATTTTGTTTTTTCAAAGCTTTCTTGTGACAAACATGAATAACAAAACCAAATATTTGAAAACTAGCATGTCTTTTCTCATGAAAAATATGACTGCTTTACATCGGCTCTCTCTTCTCTGAAATACAGGGACATTTTTTTTTTCCTGATTCACTGCAGGCCCATCACGTAATCCCTGACCATGGACTTGCCAAGGCGCTGATTTTCCCTGGAAATACAGGCGCTTGTGTAGCACTTCTCATCCCTTTAGCTCAGCGGAGAGGCTTGGCTGATAGATGCTTTATTGAATCTGCCGCTGGGCTCCTTGACAACAGTGAGGAACGAGTGGGTGTCTCGCTATTAGTTCACAATAAGAACACAGTGTCAGCACAGTCAGCGGGCGGCAATCAGCTCCGTCCGTATTTCCAACCCTGTTGATGCAGGATGAATAGCGCCTGAAGCGGCTAGCATCGTTAGCGGCCCACCAATGCTAACCCAATTCGTCGCTGCCGTCATGGTTCCTGCGCTTTCAAAACATCCCTCATGTCAGTGTGTGGGCTGCCGCATTTCATACATGGATAGTCAGGCTTACACAATCTGTTTGTGCGGTTGACGATAGCTAATCGCTTAACGCATGCGACAGGAAGTTATGCTAAGGGTTTGTGCTGTAGCTACCCTTAAGGGACAAGGGGTTGCGTCACTAACCCAAAAAACGGCATTGTTACTTTACATGCAACTTTCTCCTCTACTCAACAGCACCTTTTCTGTGTTGTTTATTTGTTTGGGAAGACAGCAGTCGCTATGCTAATTTCCTGTTATTTGTACAATGGTTGTCTTTTAGGCACACAAAGTCTACATTGTAGCAGGATAATTGTAATAATTCCTCCAAGTTGTTGGCTCAATGGCTTATTGTGAGCTCCCAGCATGCACTTCAGTGTCTCTTTTACGTGGCATATCGCATAGCACTAGAGGTAATCCAGAGAACAGCTTGCTCAGGAACAAATAAGCTACTACCACAATTCATTTGCAGCGCCCCGTGTACTGAAAGACTACTCAGACGGTGTGGAGGTGTCAAAATGGACTCGAAATAATGAGCGGGAACACTTCCAATGTTCTCTTGGCTTTATGAGGAATACAGATCACTCAGAGACCCCCCTCCCATGCATACACTCAGGGTTCATGACGCTGTAAAATACTGTCGTTGATCCAGGGTGCCATCCGTCCTTGAAAGCGTCGGTGACGCACACCCTTCCGTTTCATCGCCATTAGTGCTGTTCGGTAAAAGCCGTCTTACAACTGCAGGGGTGGGATTGGTGGCTCACATGTGTGAATCCCGTACCAAGAGCCTTTTATTTTATTTTGACACCTTAAGTGGTGAGAAATATAAAGATGCTTCACTCTATTCATGCGTATTTGGTGTCTGTGGGGGAGAAGGGTCACAGTGTGATTAATGAAATTAATGACATTTTCTATATTTAAATTTATATATACAGTATACAAATGATAATTTTATATTTGTTAGAAAAAAGAAGCAAAATATTTGTATCAAAACCAGTACTAACAGCAGTCAAGTACAGAAAATGAGTTTTGAAATCTTCATCGGACATTTCATAAGTCTGCATTGATTGGTTTGTCAGTTTCCTTTTTATATATTGAGTATGCCTCACTAAACAGTTCAATTCACATGAAATTGAGATTTTTTATCTTCACAAACAGAAACTTTTCCTTTTTCACATTCACATTCAGCTGCAAGCCAGTTTTTTAACCTGCGTCATGTTTCAGCTGTTAAAAGTTTCTGCATCTACACAAACTTAGTGCTGGTCACTTTCAGGTGCTGCGTAATATCATTGCGCCTGCTGCATCCATGGTACGGCAGCAAAGCTCCTTCATTATTACTCTGGAATGAGAGCATAGTTCCTAGCCATATCGGCCTAGAAAATCGCAACTTTTTATTTTCTGTCAGTCTTAGTACACGATGTAACTACAGAAGAGTCAAGGTTTAAATAGGAAAAATATAGTTATTACATATATGGTCATTTTTGAGCAAGATGCTATCGGTCTAATCAGATTCAATGATCTATGCTAAGCTGTTCTAAAAGTGCTACCGCCAGATCCGGAAATCAGCTGAATGGATTCGAAAATGGTAAAACTCAACTGTTTAAGTGAGTTGGACAATGAGCCTATTTTCAAAAAAAGTGGAGTGTTCCTTTAAATATCATGATTATCGTCAAAACCAGTATACTGTGACACCCCTACACAAAAACAATATTTCATTGTTTAAATATCACAATTATCATCAAAACCGGCATATTGAGACACCCCTAATTAACACGATAACAATATTTCATTATTTAAATACCACTATTATCGTCTTATTACAATAATATATAATATATTATAATAATATATATAATAATATACTATAATAATACTTATTATTTTATACAGTGCTAAAGGCTCTGTCAATTAGCATTGTAATATAAATATACAATTATACCTGACATGGCTTGGAGAGCATAGATAAACCCTATATTGTTATAATTGTGCTGATTCACCCCTACACCCCTACACAAAAATCTACATAAATATCTAATTATTGTCAATATTCTTATATCGCGATGCCCCTACACAAAAACGATATTTCATTATTTAAATATCATGATTAGCATCAATCCCGGTATGTTGTGACACCTCAGTATGTATATATATATATATATATATATATACAGCATTTGTCAGGGAGTGTGTCATATTGTCATATTGTTCAAATTATTTAAATCGTCAACAAAACTACGGCATATATACATATACAGTATATTCAATATATATCAAGCAGATAGTATATGGTTCTCTAGTCTTACATACACAAGTCTAGGCCCAGGTGTCCATATATAACTTTTATTCAGCAGCTTTTAAGAGGAAAAAGCGATTTGCCCTTGACTTTTTCAGCTTGCATTGTGTTCTAATTTCCCCACAACATCCTCCCTCAGACCATTTAATCTGCAGGGAGAGAAAGGTCAGTACTGCACTGTGATTATTGTGGAAATGCTCATGGCATAACAAAGCATAAAAAGCGTAAATGTGACGTTGCACAGAAAGAACGTCGATGAAGCATTTCAACAGGGAGCACAGAGAGGCAAGGGGCAGTTGTAAGCCTTTGTTTTGAGATTTACATTCAATGACACACTTCCGTGAATGTGTTTTTTCTTTTCTTCTCTGGTCCTTCTTCACTCATGCTGGCATTTAGCCTCCAGGTCCACACAACTCGGCCATTTCTTTTGAATCGCAAGCCTGTGAGATTTGCAACACCTGCAAGACTTAAGATACAGTGTTTTATCTTTATATTAGGGCCAGATTTCTACACACAAATTGGAACCAGAAACAAATTACAAGGGATTTTCAATGGAAAATCACAGTTTACAGTGCCAGTTAATCCAGTTTTCTGCTCTTACGGTTAGAACATTTGCCATCATCGGTTGAAATGAAACATTCAGACTTTTCATTATTAAAAACAGCTGTGGCAAAATACTGCGTGAGGGAATATATGTGCAAGGCTCATATTCAAATGTTTATAATTTAGTACAATCCACACTGCATGTTTCATTCTCACCTAAACCTTCTGTTACGCATAGCTTTGAGACAAAGATAGCGTGTTGTCTATGCTAATGACTTGCATGTGCTTTTCTATACTAAAATCATAATAGCCAATAATCAGTGTTTAATTTAGTTGACTAGAAATCTAATGAAAGTAAAAAGTCTGGTTCGTAGTTTGATTATACATTCAAGTGCTTAAAGAGTACATCCTTGATGTAGATGAATTATATCATTGTCATGATATAAGACGTTTCAGTCATGTTTTGCGTCATTCTTGATTCAAAACAAACTCGTGCTGGACTTATCAAATTACACATGCCTTTCCTGTTTTAAAAAACAGCTGCTCCTGCCAATAGTTTGAATTGTTGGCAAGATGAAAGATAATAGCTTGATTCTGGATGTCACAACAAGTTTAGAAAATTTATGGGTGTATTACATCCAAAACAAATACATCAGATGTATAATAAAGAGTCTGGATGTTTGTCAGTCAAACCAATCTGTATTTCCACACTCAGCTTGTAGCTGATGGTATGAGGAGGAGGGACATTCTCATTCTAAAGCATTTGATTGGACAAAAATCTGTGCAGTGCAGTATGAGTCATCAATAGTTTTGTTTTGTTTTGTTTTGTCTAGTTTTTCCCCTGAGGTAAAAACTGCTAAAACTGATTTTGGTAGCATTTTGGCACATGAACTAAAAGCAACAAATGTTCAATTCATGTGATTTTGAACATAGAATGTGCCGTCACAGGCTCGGCCAATCAGAATTTAGAGATATAATTAGAGAATAAATTGATTAATGCAGAAAAATCTGTAGTTTTCTTGCTTTAAAAGGCAAAACTTGATGAATTAAAACTGAATAAACATGTAATTTGATATTTATTTTGATATATTTATAAAGAATTGTTAGTATATAGATATACAAGCCTGCCTACAGATATAAATGTGTTTCAGCTGATGTCATTCTGCTCTCATACTGTCACTGATATGACATCATTCAGCTTTGTGTCAGTCTAATCCCATTACGACAGCCGCATGCCGCTAGTATCTTCACAGGAGAACACCAGCTAAAAAAACAAACTGCCAGATGAATAGCTGAAATGCTTATTTGAGGCTGCGTGATTTCATGCTTTGTAACAGTGTTTGTAATCTGCTGTTGTGCTGTCACTATCTAGGTGTTCTGTTTTGTATCCTAGCTTCAGAACGAAATAGTATACAGAAATGTGGGCTATGTTTGACTGTGTTAGTTGAATATTCAAATCTATGCACAACATACCCACAGTAAGACTTTGTTTTTGTCCTTTCACGGACTTGTCGTTTGGGTTTTCCTTGAATGCATTTCCAGTAACCTTGGTAACAGTGAATAGAGTTTGACCATTTTGTTGCTGTCATTCAGCTGTCTTTAAAAGATTATAAAATAAGCGTGAATACAGATTTAATCACATTTGCCTTGGATTTTAAAGGCCTTGTTGGTTGTAAAAATGTCATTTTATATGAATATTCGGTGATAAAACCGCTTTCAGAATTTGCAAAAGTCACTTATTCATTTTCTTTGTGCATCATGATTGAAATATGTTTTATTGAAACTTACTTTTATCTTTTATGCTCTTCCTGTGATAGTGCCCTGAAGCCCCAGACTTGGAGCTCCTCGAGCGTATATAAGATTTATCACAGAGGCTGAGAGCTCTTGACTCCACCCAATGAGATAACAAGCCTGTAACATTTTCCTGATTATTTAATGCTTAAATGAGTCATATAATTATACATGCAAGGCTGCCGGCTATTATACTTTGATCATCTGAATCATATCTTCTAGGGCACACGCTGCATCTTTAAAAGAATGAAAAAACATAGAAAATTTACAAGTGCTCAAGGTTTGATCCAGATCAAACTTAACAATCAGGTTTTAAAAATCATTTTGACCAACTATTGATGGTCATTCAGTATTAGATTCTGAGAATATATATATTTTTTTGCAACCAACAAATATGTGAACCTGGACCACAAAACAAAGGATAATTTTTGCAACTATTTTACAACTATTTGAAAATCTGGAATGAAGTTCTTAACAATGCATATTACTAATCAAAAAATAAGTTTTGATAGACTGTATTTATTCTAGGAAATTTACAAAATATCTTCATGGAACATGATCTTTACTTAATAACCTAATTGATCATTTTGACTTATACAATGTATTGTTGGCTATTGCTACAAATACACCTGTGCTACTTACGACTGTTTTTGTTGGGTCACATATTTCATTGTAGTATATTTCATGGTGTTTTTTCATTGCGTAGTTCTTTTTGGAGCCTCTTAAAAGTGAGAGATTTCACAGTTTCACACGTAACAGCATAGAATAGTTGCTAGTGAGAGCTTGGTGCACGTCCTTGTGTTGTCATTATTAGTCACATGGCATTTACGACTGAGGTGATCGGCTCAAAAATTTTGGTGGTTCCTATGTGTGAAGATAGCAGATTAAATGGCATACTTAAAGAAACAGGTGAAAATTTGCTGAAAATGTACTGAAAATGGCCATCCAAAATGTAGATTCTGTAGAATTTGTTTCTTCATCGTTGCAGATTTGAAGAATACATCACTTGCTCACCATTAGTTCCTCTGTAGTGAGTGGGTGCTGTCAGAATGAGAGTCCAAACAGCTGATAAAAACATCACAATAATCCACAAGTAATCCACACGTCTCTAGTCCATCAACAAAAAGATGCATGTTTGTCAAAAACAAATCCATCATTCATCATTTTTGTGATGTTAGAGTTAGGGTTGAAGAAACTCATCTAGATCCTGGATGTCCTGAGGTAAATTTTCAGTAATTTTTTATTGAATTATGATTGTGTGAATGACAGTTGAGGTCAGAAGTTTACATACACAAAGCAGAATCTGCAAAATGTTAATTATTTTACCAAAATAAGAGGAATTAAACAAATTGCATGTTATTTTTAATTTAAAACTGACCTGAATGAGATATTTCAGTTAAAAGACATTTACATATAGTCCACAAGAGAAAATAATAGCTGAATTTATAAAAATGTTCAAAAGTTTACATACACTTGATTCTTAATTCTGTTGTTACCTGAATGATTTTTTAGTTAAACTGTCCACTGTTCTTCAGAAAAGTCTTTCAGGCCCCACAAATTCTTTGGTTTTCAGTTTTTTTTGTGTATTTGAATCCTTTCCAACAATGACCGTATGATTTTGAGATTCATCTTTTTTTACATTGAGGTTGACTGAGGGACTCATATGCAACTATTACAGAATCTCAAAATCATACACTCATTGATAAAAAGGGTTTAAATCAGTGTTGGGGAAAGTTACTTTTAATAGTAATACATTACAATTACTTTTTAAATCTGGGCAGGGCTTGCTTCTTTGTTTTTAATATAAAACAATTCTGTAAAAAGCCCTTTTACACCAAAAGTGAAATGAATTCACCTCAGGCTGAAAGAAAAGTACATTTATGCAGGAGATCACTCTTCAGCTATAAAAAATGAAGCACAAGTGTTAGTTTATCTAGAGTAATTTTTACTTATTAGTATGGTTGAATCGCATCATCGCAGGTCAGCAGCAAAGACACTGGTTAATAAAATGGGATTAAATACATAAAGGATATTTGTTTTATTTAACATATTTAATCAATTTCCCAACAGGAGACTTGTCAATCAATAAATGGGGAAAAAAGTAACTGGCGTTACTTATTTGAAAAAGCAACACAGATATTTTCTTAAAAATTCAAAAGTAATGCGTTACTTTACTAGTTACTTAAAAAATAACAGTATTACGTAACTTGTGTTACTTGTAATGTGTTACTCTGGTTCAAATACACAAAAATGCTGAAAAACCAGAATTTGTGAGACATGAAGGATTTTTCTGAAGAGCGGTGGACAGTTTAACTGTTCAGGACAAACAATGGACTCATGAATAACTATCACTAAACAAAAAAACACAGCTGTGGATCATTCAGGTAACAACACAGTATTAAGAATCAAGTGTATTTTATAAATACAACTATTATTTTCTCTTGTAGACTATGTAGACATCTTTTATGTGAAATATCTTATTCAGCTCAGTACTAAATTAAAAATAACATGCATTTTGTATGATCTCTCCTATTTTGGTAAAATAATAAACATTTTGCAGATTATGCAAGGTGTATGTAGTTTTGACCTCAACTGTATTTCTTTATGGAGATTCTGTACTAGTTGAACAACTGCCGTAGAGATGAAATTGAATGCCAATTGAATATTTTTCTTTGGGCATTATTGATGTCTTTGGTTATACCATGTTGTCTCAAAAATCTGAAACTGATGAGACAAAGAGGGTCCCACAAATCCTTGTTATTTCGCACAAAAATTCCCATGGAGGAATGTTCATCGAGCAGTGACAGAAGTTAGTGACTGTTTCATCTGTCTGTTTTGTCATTAACGGTTCAGTTCACACTGTGCCTGCCATAATTAATTCATCTGTTTGTTGAGTTCATGGTCAGACGCATATGGCATTCAAGCTGTCTTGTTCATTTAAACCCACTACAAGTAGTTGTGAAAAATGAGTCTTATTCTGTGCTGCAGTGTTTGATCAAAGTAGAGCGTTTTTAGCTCAGTGGGCACGCAAGGTGAAACTAAGTTTGTTTCTTTGTGCATTGCAATACAGTTACTTCAAATTTAAGGAATAATTCATAATGCTCACAGTTATGTTGTTCCAATGTTATTATGTGTACTTAATATATATTAAATATAATTTCTTATTTCTTTTGTGTTCCTCAGAAGGTCTATAAGTTAACTGTTCATTTTAATATATTAACAATATTTGTATGTAAGCAATATAAAGATAAATGTTTCTTTGCTTATAATGAGCTAGTCGAGTGGCTTCTCAAATATACACACACATATACACACAGCACAAATCACATCCCACCACACACAAGTTACAGAGTAAACTGATTCCCACACAGCTTTGGCCAAAGGCCAGCACTGTGAGGTACGTCATAAGCCAGTCAGGTGTGCGACAATTGGCCACATGCAGACAGGCTAATTAGCCGATCACTCTTCCTCGACAGTCTGGCTGTGTGTGTGCAGCCCGACCGGCCTGCGCGAACACCTGGTGACTGAGGAGAAAGCTGTTTAACCCCTCTGCTCCACTCGGGAAGCCATGAAATCCATCTTGTTTCAGAGGTACAGCACAGTCTACAAGCCAGGGCATTACTTGCATCCCCAGAGGGCATGTGAAGATTGTGTTTTTTTGATAGAGTTGTGTATTTCGAGACAAAGCTCATTGAGGCAGTAGAGAAGAAAAATTAGATTGAGTTGCACCAGCTGGAAAATTAACTTTTAGACATGCACACCTAGTTGTTAGCTAGATGCGTTAAATTAATTTATAGGATAAGGACTAATGCCTTTTTTTAATACAATCAGTCTAAATAGAGGAATGTAGTTGTGTAAATTATGGTTCTGTTTTTAACATGCTCTTTTGTTTTTTTTTATCTTTGTGATCGCCTTTCTTAATAACGTGCTAGTTAGCAAGTTTAGTGGCTAAACGTGGCTAAATGCGACTAAAGTAAACAGGCTCATCACTCCACAGAGAGAAGAGGGGGCGGGGCGAGCAGAGCTCATTAACATTTAAACCAACTATAAACAAGTTTAAAAGTGCAGCTGCTTTGTTTACAGTAGTAACTAAGGAAACGTTGTATTTCTGCTGTTCCATAAGCGCCACCTGCTGTCAGAGAGTTGATTTGCGTTGTCATTCAGCCCGTCTGCTGTTTTGTTTTGTGCAGATGTTTTATGTAGCATAATTTTACAAAGTTATGGTCAGACCATTCTGTTTTTCATTTAAGTTTTAAAATTATACTATATAATTTACATCAAAAACTGCTCATGCTACATTTAGCATGTTTGTTTGGATTGTGATTACAATGCAGTAGTTTGTGCATTCTGATTCATATAAAGGCACAGTCAGTCAAAACGAGTTATATTGTATGATATGAATATTGTGCATATGTGCAAAAAAAGGTGTGACGTACAATCATTTATGCCTTTGAAAAATGCGATATAGCCCGCTACCCCACAGTGGTCATTCAAAACGGCCTCCGTTAACCGTGTCTAACAAGTACTCCGAATTCGTTGGCCAATGACGACCATATTTTTTTAGATTCGCAAAATGTCCTTGTAGACACTTGTGGCGTTTCGGACCAAGGCCATGCATGTTGATTTTCATGTTGATAGAACAAATAGTTGTGCAATTATAGCCTCTTGTAGCGCCACCAAGTGGCCAAGCGCCACAATTTTTTCCCCTGTGACATCAGACTGAGCTCTTACATAAGTGTGCAGGGTTTAGCGGAGATATCTCATGCCTTTCAGGAGTTCTAGGAATTTCACTAAAAGTGGCCGTGCCCCTTTCAAATGTTTTGGCGCCCCTTTGCGACAGTGAGCCGAAAGTTCAACTTTTTATTTTTTTTTTTTATTTTTTTTAAATATTGATATTCACTCTCCAGAAAATCTTTTTTGAACTGGTTTGGTTCCAAAACCTAGGACTAGTTAGCAAAATTAGTTTTTTCAAAAAATGATCGAATCTGAGTTGTGCATTTTGTCCGGCGTATTTTTAACATTTTTAACTGTATTGTAGTCCACAAAGAAACAAACCTCAGTTTCACCTTGTGCACCCACTAAGCTAAAAACATATGGACAAAATGCACAGAAATTGCACAAATCATCTGAAAAGCTTTAGTGTGTCGGCTGTAAATTTGGGAGTTGTGCTCCAGGGCCACTGAAAAGTGCTTGTTTCTCAGCGATCATGGAGTAGGTAAGATTACAACGCCATTCTACTACCTCCATGCCCTTCAGCAAGTTATTTAGCCTTAAGAAACTCCAGGGGGAGTTCTTGTTCCTGACCATTGCTGAATGATTCATACAGGTACAGGAATCATGACCAGATCTTTGTCATCTCTCAAGAAAATAACTTCAAGATAAGATAGGCGTTGCTTCCAGAGAGACTAGAGAACAGCGATTCTGCGAGGCAAACAAGACGTCAGTGGCATTCGCTGACATTGAGAGATGGCGTGGCTTTTTCTCGCCTTCTACAGTAGAACAGTGATGGATGATGGGAAGTACCTCCCAGCCTGCAAACAAAGCCATACACTTTGTCTTCAGGAAGGGCAGTTGCAATAGTATTACATAGCAGGTTAGCCTGGATAAGCTGAGTTTATTATAGGCTATACTTGGCAGAGCTTATAGGGATATTCATCACTAGCAGCTTTGATTGTCGTTTGATGGTAATGAAGGATAAATACGCATGTTAATATGGAGGTTTCGCCACACTTGGATGCCTGAAGCTCATTCCGGAGCAACTCATTCAATTTATGTGTATATAATATATTCATGTACTCTGTGGCAAATTCGATTTTTGCTATGAAACACTATGATCATTACATAAGTGTCGTGTAGTGATGAGTTTTTGGCCTTGGACACATTTTTCTATCGTTGTGACTGCATTTTTTCCCCCCTCCTGTTGTGATGAGATGTTCAGTCTCAAAGTGAGAGACCCTTGTTGAATTAACTGTGTTACAGCAGGTGATAGAGTGCTCCCTAGTGGTAATAAATTGATATATCCACTGCAAAGATGCAGGTTTAGCAGGAGAGCCAGGTAGGTCTCAGTTACCGCTTTTGGGAAAATACTGAATATCACAGGCAGCATTTGTTAATGTTGTTAATTTAATGTTTATATATATATATATATATATATATATATATATATTTTGTATGTATTTCTAATTATTATTTATTATATGAATAATTATATATAATTTGGTAACGCTTTACAATAAGGTGAGAGAGAGGTTTGAATAATACATTTATTATAGTGTTTATTAATCTTTGTTAATGTTAATTCATAAAAATACAGTTGTTCATTGTTAGTTCCTGTTAGTTCACAGTGCATTAGTTGATGGTGACAAAAACAACTTGTGATTTTAATAAACATAATAAGATTTTAATAAACATAAACTAAGAATAAATGCTGTAGATGTATTGTTCATTCTCAGTTCATGTTTACTGAAGTAATGAAATAATATTAACTAATGAACCTTATTTTAAAGTGTTACCTATTATTTTTATTATATTCTTAATTAATCAGAACTATAATTTTTAATTGAATTAATTTATTTTATTATGCTATTTGCTTATTTATTACATTCCAGCTCTGCATTATCTGGTACAACTACTCTAATTAATGTTCAGGCTTTTAGACAAAAAATAAAAAATAAATCATTAAAAACTGTCTGAGAAATTATTTGGGTGTTTGTCATTAGATAACAATTTGATTGAGGATCTTATACAGGGTTATTATAATGTCAAGTGTTTTTTTCTAGCAATTTCAATATAGGCACATACTTTTAATAGACTGAGAACACAGTTCAGTGTTTAAATCTGTCTTATTAAATTACTGGCATTTTAATGTTCTTTGCTGTTCTTTTATTTAAAGTGATAGTTCACCCAAAAATTTAAATTCTGTCATTAATTACTCATTACATTTGTCATGGTACTCTCGTGAACGTGCGTTGAAGACTGACACAGAAGAGAAAAAATTGTTGATTGAAGTTATTTTTGTTGAAATTACATACACACATGGTTGAAAATTATGGTTGAACTAATGATGTCAAATGAACTATTTTAACGATGTCCTTACTACCTTTGATGCCTTGAACGTGTCAGTTGTGTTGCTGTCTATGCAGGGTCAGAAATCTCTTGGATTTCATCAAAAATATCTTAATTAAGGTCTTACAGGTTTGGAACGACATGAGGGTGAGTAATTAATGACAGATTTTTCATTTTTGGGTGAATTATCCCTTTTAGGAGCACAAAAAAATGTAGTCGCAAAATGCAGTTATAGATGCTTTTTGCCTCCATTATGGTGTAGTTAGTTATGGCCTCTACTAACAGGGGACCAGACCTGAGCTTGTAATAATCTGTTGGTCTGCTGCCATCTAGTGAACAAAGCAGAAATTTTAGTGATAGTGATTTAGAAGGAATCTCTGTTCTAAAACTTAAATTCACTACTCTGTTGTGTTTCAAAGTGTTTAGCTTTTAATATCAGGGATTATTATGTTGTCTTTTGTGCTTAATGTTCGTAAATTTGATATCCACATACAATATTAAAAAGTGTATTTTCTGACCAATTTCTCAGCAGTGCTTGGTCACAGTGTTAAAGTCCCCATGAAATCAAAAGTTTTTTGGCTTTTAGTAGGAATATGTTAACCTTAAGGTTATCTATAAGCTAGTGTGCTCCAAAACAACAACAAAATTTGCATTTACAAGATATAAGCATTTAAAACTTACATTATCTCACTTCTGCCAATGTGGATCAACGATTTTGATGACATCACGCTGCACTTCAGCTTCTCATCAAACTTTCTGTCCAGTTAAATGCTCTCTAGAATCCGAAGCGTCCCGCCCCCTACTCTATAAATAGACGCTGAAGCTGCGGCTTAAATCAGTTACTTGTTCACAGTGTTAGTATTTTCTGTATGGTGAATGGCATGTAGTGCACAATGGAGGCAATAGGGAACGATTCAGACGATTGGGGCAAATGAGGTTTGATTTTGTGTTGTGTCTGCTCTGTACTTTGGCTCCAGTCCAGAGACGTGATCACGCGGAGCAGATCATATGCACGAATCGGCATATATGAAACACTTAATAAAACTACACAGCCTCAGCATTATGATCACTATTTTGTTTTATTAAGTGTTTCATATTGAATCTAGGGGCTAATCATTTGGACTGTGGCTGTCAAATGCGGCTTTAGTAAGCTCAACGGCTCTGGCCTAAGCAGATATAAATGAAACGCTATTGGCTATTTTAAAAAGGAGGCGGGGCTGATTGATATGTCTTGCCTCGTTTTCCTGTTTCATTTGAAATTACGTCACCACATAGAATAACTCTGCGTGTTTCAAGGCACTTCAGTGGACCTTTAAGGGTTTGTGGTTAACAGGGCATTGCTGTGCAGTTGTTCAGACTTTCTAATTGTATTTAAGTGCATTTCAATCTAGTTTACTTCAAAAATTAATATTTTAATGTCTAGAGGGCCACCAAGGGGGACTTTGCATGAAGTCTGATTGCTTAGATAAGTAATAGCAGACAGTAAATTGGATAATTATTAAATGGATGAATGGAAAATTCTGTCATTAATTACTCACCATCATGTCGTTCCAAATCCGTAAGACATCGTTCACCTTCAGAACACAAATTATGATATTTTTAATGAAATCCGAGAGCAATGCAGGGTCAGAAACAGCAATGCAACTGAAACGTTTAAGGCCCAGAAAGGTAGTAAGGACATCGATAAAACAGTCCGTGTGACATCAGTGGTTCAACTGTAATTGTAGGAATCTATGAGAATATGTTTGTGTGCAAAGAAAACAAAAATAATGACTTTATTCAACAACTTCTTCTCTTCCGTGTCAGTCTTTCACAAGAGTACCACAATGTGGTACGTGGTAGTTGCGTTGCTGTCTATGCAGGGTCAGAAAGCTCTCGAATGTCATCAAAAATACTTTGTGTCAGGGCCAATAGCCTTGTGGAGCATGCACCGGCATATGGTGCATAAGTTGCACCTCAGGTGTCCCGAGTTCGAATCCCACCTCATGGACCTTTCCCGATCCCACCCCCCCCACCCTCTCTCCCACTCACTTCCTGTCTCATCTCCACTCTACTCTCAAAGAAAAATGGAACACCCCCCCCCCCACACACACACCAAAAAAAAAATCTTCATTTGTGTTCTTAAGGTGAATAAAGATTTTACTTGTTTAGAACGAGGTATTAATGACAGAACTTTCATTTTTGGCTGAACTATCCCTTCAATACCTTATAGCACAAACAATATGGCATGTGTTGAATGCCAGAGTTTAATTGGTTACATACATACAGTGTATAACAAGACATTAGGTCTGTATTAACAGGATAAAGCTGTTGCACTGGGTTAAATTGGCTGAAAGTAGAAATATAATGTCCGTGGCATCTTGTCATCTGCGAGACTATGTTCATGATGTGCGTCAGCCCCGTCTGTCTGATTAAGGGCAGAGAGTCGGGTCATAAAAGCTTTTTAGAAATTCCACTGAGTCAATAAAAGTATGATTGGAGCAGATCAGAACAATTCCACGAAACCTGCGTTTCGTTTTTTGCACGCTTAGACACTCACACGCTCACTCTGGATGGTCTTCATTAAAGTTCATTAATGGCTGATTGAGCTTACTGATCCCGCCAATGATTTCAGCACCTACCTGCTTCTTGTTCACCCACCTCCTGCTCTCTCTCTCTCTCTTTCTCCCTCCTCTTTCTTACTGCTCATCCTCCATCCCTACACTCTCATTTATCCTCACAGTGCTGAAAACTGGTCACACTTACCCAGGAAGACTTGCTCAGCTGTAGTGCTGTTCAGCTTTGCTTGTAACGATGAGTTTGCCGGCAAACTCAGAACTTTGTTCTCTGGAGAGGATCGCACGTTACCGTAGCGCTTGCATAAATGGCTCGCCGTATGCCATCAACAAACCTATTGACATCAAACCCAGGAGGAAATGGTAACTCTTTATATGTGTTATGCGTGTCACAATAGTCCGCTGCTACATTTATATTCGTTTTATGACCGGATTAACTCAGAAGCCGTTAGCATGTGAGATTTGTTGTGTTGTCCTTATTAAATGTTTCCTTAGATGTAGTGTGGAAAGAATTCCGGTTGTTTCATATTTCATAGTGTATTTCCTGTTAACATAGGCTAATTAATGTATAAACACATGTTGTTTTGACATTTCGGATCACTTATTTTTTGAATGCTGAAGGACAGTGGTTGTGCCTAAACTTGTTACTAGCTTAACGATGTTGAATTTAAAAGAAAATGCATGTTGTTTAAGCCTGTGGATGTGATAACCAGCTGCTTATGAGCCCATTGATTTCCTTAAAGATCCTTTAATGCTTCTTGTCACCGATAAACCGGTTTTATCTACAGCTCGGCCATAAATAGGTGGAACTGAATGGCACTCGTGACCTGTGCTATGCACATGTCAGATATTGTGGAAATGTAAATAACAAATATGTGGTAATTTCTAAAAAAGTGCTAATAGTATGTCATTGTTTTGACATCTGCACAGTCCAACGAGAAGCAGGTGCGTGTCAATAACTACAGTACACATTGAGAGAAATTTGAATGTGTGTGTGTGTGAGTGAGTGAAAGAGAGAGTGTAGGTCAGTGTGTATTGGGCCTAAGACAAATGCTTGGCAACAGAGAATCGCTATCAGATATGTGCCTTATGCTAATGCCAATAAAGCACACACACACACACATACACACTACCATTAAATCACAGAGTAAAAAATGGACAAGTAAAAGACACGTCAGATAATGTAAAGTATAAAGTCACAGTTTTCAGATGATGAAAGGAAGAATTTTTTCCGGTATAGTGGCAACAGACCCATTCCAACCGTCTGTGTTCTGTTCTTCATTCATCCGGATGCAGCCGTTAATGTTGAGTCTGTCTCTCTGCGTGGTTTTATTTCATCCAAGTAATTCTGAGTAGGAGGTTTAGCACATTTATCGGATTTAGAATATATTCAACACCTTGAAAATAGCGTAGTTTTTCTTAGATTAACTCCGGATGATTTATTTTTGCTAATAATTGGTTGTAGGCGAGTGGGAGTGTGATATGGAGATGAATGCATGTGGAGATGCAGCAGTACGTTTGTAGACACTTACCATCTGGTATCCAATGCAGTACTTTTAGACGGGCAGCATGGGAAAAAATTTCAATTCAGTCCTGTAATGCTATATATTATAAATAATAAATTAGGGTTGTCATAATTCCTTGAATAACTTGATCATAAAAAATCCTCCATTGCATTTTGTGTCAAGTAATCTGTAAAATTCTGGTGCAATCCACGGACGAGAATCCATGAAAAGCATTAGGGTCATTCCACGAAATCAGTGCCTTTTGCGCCCCTAAGAAATAATAAAATATAGATTTAATATAACAACAAATTTGCAATTTAAAGACATAACAATACTATGTATGCTTTCATCAATACATAAAAAAGTCCGTTAAATATTATTTTAAATAATTTAAATAGCATTTATGCTGGTATGGGTAAGGTTACCCATGCTGTAAAGTGTAAAAACAATCGTCCGGCCACTGGCGCCCTCTGCAGGTATTTGATATAATACATAATGCACATACGTAACCCTTACATTTTTTTATTGCATTATTTATTGTAACTGCTTTGTTCTATAAAAACGTATGATGACTTGTTTTTGTTATTTTATTTAAACCAATTATTATTGGACTTTGCTATTGTGTATGTATTTTAAGTCACTTTAAAGTCTTTTGTTGCTTAGGTCTATTTTTAATACCACCAAAAAATATATCTATAGGTACATATATCTGATTACCTGATTAAATGTCAGACATAGTTTAGACATAGTTTCGTGTACAGTTTTTCAGCACAGAAGGTTGTGTTACCGACGTGGTGGTTGCAAGAAGGCCAGACAGGTGTTATTGGATTATGGGATGAGGTCAGAGTAGTGACGTGGACATTTTCCTCACACAAAGCTGAAGCTCTCTTATTTGGGGTCAGTCAAGCTGTCAGTTTCCTTCGGACACCATGGCTAGTGAATCTCCTGGCGGTTCTCCTCTCTCTCTCTTTCTTAGCACTTTTATTTGGAACGGCCGACAGCTTGATATAAACTCACTGAAAGGCAAGAAAAGGAAACGCTGGTTCAAGTCACGCAGGTACATACAAACTTCCACATTAGACAGATATATAGTTTACAGCAAACCTTTTATTATTTGGTTAACAGTACACACTAGTTAAGGGTTGTATTAGTAAACTGTGTAAATGGTTTATTGCATAAATGTTTGGGGTATTTGTTAATTAATTAATTAATTAATTTTCTTTTTTTTTTTGCAGTTGTCTTGTTTTTATAGCTGTCTTAAGGATCCATTTCTAAATTTCAAGTGTATATAATTGTAATTGCTCATGGATAAACGAGTAACCGTGATAAAACTGCAATGGGATACATTATATAATTAATACATTATATAATTGATTATATAATTTGTATAAATGTCAAATGGGGGTCATGTTGATATCAGGTTTAGTTGTCACATTATGTTTATTACAATTTCTGCTGGCCTAAGCAATATATATATATATATATATATATAGAGAGAGAGAGAGAGAGAGAGAGAAAGAGAGAGAGAATAGAATAGAATAGAATAGAATTTTGGTATATTACCTTTCCCTTTTTTTTTCATTTTTTATCTAGTCATGCACATAGTCTTTAGTTATTTATTGTCTTTTTTTTTATTAATTGCTGCTGATATGGCACTAACAAAAAAAATCTTTGTATGTTAGCTTTTCCCATTTTAAAAAGCAATGTGTTGTTTTTATATATATATATTTTTATATATATTATTTGGTAATTTATATAGGTAAATTGCAGATTTATATATTTATATTCTGCCATGAAAATCATCATGTCACTGCTGCTGATCAGGCAAAAAATCTATATCTATAAATATGTATATCTATATATAGGGGCATGTTGTCACACTATATTGCATAATGAGAACCTGCTGTATGTTGACTGATTTGAAAATGCATTAAAAATAAATAAATAAATATAGAAATAAATTGTTCTAAAGTAAAAACAGACAGAATATATATATATATGCATGCATGTTGTAACACGATATTGCATAATGAGAACCTGCTGTATGTTGACTGATTTAAAAATGTATTAAAAATTAATAAATAAATATATAAATAAAAGGACAGAATATATATATATATATATATATATATATATAGTTGTTGTTGTTTTAAGTTGCAGAAAATAATTTTAATGTGGAACATGTCCTTTTTTTACTTTTGACCAATTTAGTTATTTTTAATGCACTTTCAAATCAGTCGACATACAGCAGGTTGTCATTACGCAATATAGTGTGACACCATGCCCCTACATCAATAAACCATTAAATAAATAAATAAAACATTTTTTCCTGGTCAATAATAGTAGAAATTTTGATGAGCTTTCTGTAATTCAGACTTTATAGTGTATTTATATAGTAATATACTTAAAAATAATAATAATAAGCCTAAGAAGTATTCACAAAGTAATAGTGTGGAAGCTTTCCTTGGTTAACTGGTTGGTTAATTCCACAGCGCTTGTGTAATTGTGTTTACATTCTGTTTTTACACTCTATAATTGACTTTGCCAGGAGATGTTCTTGATTTTATCTAGTACTAACTGTTTTAATCTCTTGTGAACACAGGGGGGCAATGATGCGCACAAACTTAGATCAGCTGTAAATACTGTGTGAAATTATTCCGCTGTCCATACGTAGTGAAACAAACACACTCACCAGAAAGTCTCTGTTTTTTACATTTTGTAATTTAGAATTTCTCCCAAACAAACGACTGCATAATTAGACATCTGTAAACTTTCACTAAAGATAAAATCAAGTTTATTGTCTAAATGTTTACTGAAAGTGAGCAGAGCTACAAGCGGTACTCCCTGCTTCCCTGTCATTGGTTGACGCATGGCATGTGTCATTAAAACACCTTTGAGAGCCCTTGGCACAGGTTAATGTGTGAACCGTTAGTCACAGCGGGAGACTAGTTCCCACAAACTAGTCAAGCACAGCCATGTGTGTTTGATTGTCTTTGCTGAGGAGAAATGTGGTACTTTTCAGTGATGTTTGAAGAATCTTCGTTGTCGATTTGGGGCGTTAAATGACTCTAATATTATTACATTCTGGTCGTCGCACAGTATGTGAAAGTGCTTTTAATAATCCATTGTGAATGACTCGTGTGGTGTTTGAAATTCCAGACTACACAGGATGTACAATTTCACACTAAATCTTTTGACTCAGCATGAATTCATACTACAGGGCAACTCCTTCCCACCACTTTTACGCAGTATAAACATCCGTTGGGATCACTTACCTTTCACTTTACGCCGTCATCAAGTTGAGGTGTTAAGTTGCCTCATATCACACATAAAGAGCGCCCTACCCCCGACTACGTCATTACTACACGAGTCCAAGCAGTGCGCCCTGCAGCCGGCCAGGAAGGGAGGGAGGAAAGTACTCAGGGTGGGAGTATTAGGAGAGAGAGCGAGTGGGGGAGAGACGGGTTGTCTTGCATTATAGCAGCTGGTTGCTGAGTGACAGAAACACTGGAACGCCTGTTCGGTCAGTTTGAGAGTCCCGGGACACAAGGGGCTCCTGTCAGAGGCAGGGCCGTCTCGACCGAGTCATGTTCACGCTTGGAGACACATGTGAGGACTGAAAACAAACACACACTGCTGGGATTAGCCGTAGCCGCTAGCGGAGGGAAATCCACGTCCAGAATGAGCATTATCATGAAGCCCCGGTCTCGCTCCACCAGCTCACTTAAGACCACAGACGGGTAAAGGAGAACTTTTGACTATCTCCTCCTGCCTCCTTTAAACCATTACCAAGTGCTTGCTGTTTCCTTCTCCCCTCGTTTGGTTTTCCATGTCTCTTTTTAACATCTTGTGCAACTCTTGGCTTCCTCTTCCTCTCAAGTTTTAAACCCCCTTGTTTTTCTGCTCACCTTCCTCAAATTGAGTTTCACTCTTTCTAAGGAATTTGTTTTTTATTTACATTCTCTTCCACTAGTACTTTTCCGCTGGGTTTCTCATTTACTCTCTGTCTCACGCTGACTTGTTAAAGTGTAACTGTGGGGTAGATTTAAACATTCTTTGACGCATTATGTTGCCTGCTTGTCAAATAAGGGTAGAGATGATTTTGGCCCCAAACAAATTTTACATCAGCAAATTCTCCTATTTACTAGTATCCATATTTCACCCAGTTGTTTTTAACCCAGCATTTTTTTAGAGCATACATATTAAAATATACTTTGTGCTTTTATAATAAACTTAGGTTAATTAATTCAATCAGAAATAGAAATTATTTGTGCATTAGATTTTAGGGAGTGGCCACTGACTTTTTCACCTGGATAAATAATTAATATAATCAAATAAGATTATGTTATATTTTATAATATTGAAGTAGACAATAATGTTTTAATTATTATTATTTGGTTATATTTCAAAGATTTAAAAAACCTGGTTTGAGATTGAGTAATTTGTAGCCTAACGTGCATTTTTGTATAATGAACATGAATAGATATGATATGAAATATGGTTCAATTTGTGTTTGTGCAGTCACTTTAAAAATATAGTAAAGATGGAGTGATATTTCCCCATGAGAAGGGTGCTGCTGGATTGCAGCATATTTGCAAGTATCTGCCAGAGGGCAGATACCTCACCCTTGTTTCTCTTGTCCCATCTTGTTCTCCATTTGTATTTGCTTATTTTAGAAGCAAGTGATGATTGTTTGTGGAGAACTGATTATTTTGGTACAACATTTTTGAGTCTGTTTAAATGCACTATGTGCGTGAAGAATGCTCATCACTGCAAACTCTGAGATATTGCTTATTGATGATTCACAGGATTATTTTGGTGCGTAATTCTGTTATGTTTGTGTAATTCTGAATGTTTATAAAGTAGACTAGCAAAAAAGACCCCCCTTTGCTGGTGGAATGCTCTATTTCGTGTCTGTGAATAACAGCTCTCAGGCTCAGCTAAGCAAACACGGCCTTGCTTTCAGAATGTTTAAGTCTGTGTGTGTGTGTGTATGAAAAATGGTTAAGAAGTCAGGAAATCTCACTGACATCTTATTGATGTCATCAGTGTAGAGGACGGCATGTGTGTGTCAGTATGTGTTTCCTTCACCACATATATTGACCCTATTGTCTGTGGTTCCTGTTTGTTTTGCCTTATTGTAATGCATGACAGTGACTCAACGCTGTCATACACACCCGTCATTAAGTGACAGTTGCTACTTCATATCCTGTCATTCATACTATTGCCATTTGGGCTAGTCTAATAAAATATTACCATCATTTAAAGTTACACACTGTGTGGTTATATTAGGCACGCAAATCAAACCATTAGTGATTAGCTTTTCATTAGTGATCTCAATAGACGTTTCTAATTTCCAACTCGTGGTTGCATTTAAGAGAGGTCTCACGTCTTTATGGAGTGTGTATTTGTGTCTCTAAAAGAAAGGTTTGTGGTTTTATGTCTTGCATGACACCTACTCTGATGGAATAGATGGTCCATTTCCTGTCCTGTGGTTTAAGCTTTGACATCACTGCCACATTATATCAGATTGTTAGATAAACATTTTAAGAGTCATCCAATTACGACGGCTTTTATGTGGCAAAGTGCAATATTTGCATTTCGTAGACGTCTGTGTTAAGGCGAGCACATGTATGTCTGTAGTCAGCAACAGTTGCTAAATATAGCTGTCACTACCTTTTTGTTAACTTCATTCTGTACATGAAGATTTACATTATTTATTGCTTTTAACAGCTTAACTGCTTCTTACGACCAAATTAGGGAAATTGAGGCAACAGATTCAGGATTTTTTGAGTTTACTACACTTATGAAAAAATTGTATCGGCTTAAAGGGGACATCGGATGCATAATTCATTTTTACATAGTGTTTGTATATAAATGTGTCTTAGTAGTGTGTGCACACAACCACCCTACAGTGATCCCCTAAAATCCATTCACCACTTTTTTTTCTCAATTATCAAGCCGTTTAGATTTTCTGAGCAGTACTGCTGACAAAGTGTCCCGTATTAGCGTATTTCCACCCTCAGCCAGTTGTACGCCGTACACCATTTTCTCCAGATTCAAACAGCTGTAGTGACAACAGCGCCTTGTAAGCAGTGCAGGTGTTCTGTAGTTGGATGTAAAAGTGAACATAAGAGTCTTCATTTTCTCTCGACATCAGAGTCACTGAGGATGCAGTGGATTAGTTTAAAATGAATACACAAAAAATGGAAGAGAGGGGCGGGGTGAGCAGTAGCTCATCATCATTTAAAGAGACATGCACCAAAACGGTGAGGTAAAAATGTTTTTGTTTTGCACGAGCATTGAGTAATTTTAACAAAAGTGCCTAAAGAATCATACCAATGGAAAATCGGCATCCGATATCCCCTTCAACAATTAAAGTTGGTCTGTGTTTTCATCAAACATAATATGTTTTATGAACTCGAAATTAAAAATGTTTTTTACTTGTTCAGTCATCCATCCAGTTTCCCATGTTCAGTCAGCTTGCATTTTAGGTTAATATATGTACTGATATTATGTATTAAGTAGTATTATATTATTGTAATTATGTTATTTGTTGAGCAAACTGAAAAGGTTATATAGAGTTACGTCTGTATAGCAAAGTAAATCATATTTATGTAATATAATGTGATAGAAATCTCACTGAAACACTGATCACCCTAGAGGTGACTTGATGTGTAACTTCTGCAACAAAATATAATCAAAAACAGTACATGGAGCTAAACGTATATTATTTTTGAAGAACATGTATTAATGTTACCAAAAATCCCAATGATTTCACACACAAACCCTTACCACCAAATTTGGCATTGTAAGATCTTGTTGTTTAATGTGTTAGGCTGTTCAAACTAAATGCCAAAAAATTGACACCTATTAATATTTTATGTAATGTCATCTTTTTCTGCATTCGATAGTTCTGAGAATTTTAATTTCAGAACTGATTCACTTTTCCACATTTCCTTTACTTACATTTCAGCATGGTAATTTTAACAACAGTTATTTTTGTACTTTTGACAGAGCTTGATTTGATTCATGATTTATTCCTGACTGCTATTTTTACCTGCATATTTTTATCTGCATATTATCTATTTTGAGCATATTCCTGTTCTCTCTCATGATTGACAAAAAAACTGCAGTGTTTTGGGAACAGCCTCATGTGATCACCAGAAGAAAACATAATGTCTTCTACATTTTCTTGGCATGGGGTCTCAAAGCATCGGGTTCCACTTTTTGAGTGTCCCAGGGTCACACTCCATATTTCCTGTGCTTTTTGTTCCTCTCTTGTACTGTATTGGACCACATGCTTTTAAATAGAACTTAGGAGGGCAGGCAGTCACGTACCGGTTCATTAACGATCAACTTTTTGAAATCATGAGTACAGTATGTATTTAGATTTAGTTTGTTTTTTCCACTTATGTAACAGTTATGTGTTACATCTGGTTTACATTTCACAAGACTTGAGCATGTAATTTTTCTTTTATTATAAATACCAGTACTCAAAGTATAATTTAAGTTCCTTTGAGAACTTTGTGAACTCTGAGTGTTGTTAGTGTTGACTGCCATCCTAATTGGAAAGATCGGTTTAGTACCAAAAACAGTCAATTGGGGAACAGCCAGTCTTAATTAAAGTGGCTTAAACTACATGGCCAAAGGGATTGGGCAGGGCATCAACAACAAAATAGCTAGCCAGTTGGACATCTGATGCCATAGATAGCATAGTAGTGATTGTGGGTACTGTAATAATCCCTTTGATTTTTAAGGAACAGACATATTTAATCCTTTCGCTAAAGTACCATTAAATGCATTGGCATGTCGACTATAGCCATTCTTGTAGTTTGTGGACGACTAACACCCTGTATTGTGACTGTTTTAGATGATTGTATAGCAAACCTCTTTGGTTTTTATATATCTTGGCTTTAAGTTGACATTAAAACGTGTTGTTCTTAATAATTCTGCTTTTGATCCTTAGAAGTTCCTTGTCCAGAGTGAAAGAGAACTGTTTTTCTAAGCAACTCATGAAGAATCAAAGTCCATACACCCATGAATCTAACTTTGCTGTGCTATTTTTACTATTTTTTTTTTTAACTGGTCTAATTTTGAGGGATATATGAAAACACTTTACACAGGTGCAGAGAAGTGTAACCGCAGATGTGTAACCACAGGACATGTTCCATTTGACAATCAGAAAGTAGGGCTGGGTAAAAATATCAATTTCTCGATTTTAATCAATTCTCATATTTATAAAACTATATCGATTCTTAGACTAATCCAAGAATTGATTAGTCTAGCCTGTTTTCAGTCAATGAACGGAACATTGTTGCGCACGTCCCATCAAATAAATTACAATAAGCTTTGTGCTTTGTTATGTTTGATATGAAACGAAGTCTCAGATTTCAAATTCTGTTCATTTTATTGCAGTATTCAAACAAATGAAAATATTGTCATTAATCACTTACCCCCATGTCGTTCCAAAACTGTAAAAGCTTTGTTCGTCTTCGGAAAACAATTTAAGATATTTTGGATGAAAACCGGGAGGTTTGAAACTGTCCCATTGACTGCCAGGTGAATACCGCTGTCAAAGCCCAGAATAGTATAAAAAGACGTCGTCAAAATAGTCCTTCTGCCATCAGTGGTTCAACCATAATTTTACGAAGCTACAAGAATCCTTTTTGTACGCAAAGAAAACAAATACGGATACGTTAGATAGGTTTTGATGCTGGTTTAAGCTGGTCCTTTTCTGGTTTATGCTGGTCCTTTGCTGGTTCATGCTGGTCCCTGACCAGCAACATGACCAGCATAAACCAGCAAAGGACCAGCTTAAACCAGCATCAAAACCTACCTAACCAGCATTCCAGCATCAAAACATACCTACCAGCATATGCTGTTTTTTTCACCAGGGCAGTCAATGGGATAGTCAAAATCCTCCTGGTTTTCATCCAAAATGTCTTAAATTGTGTTCCGAAGACGAACGAAGCTTTTACGGGTTTGGGACGACATGGAGGTAAGTGATTAATGACAAAATTTTCATTTTGGGGTGGAGTAGCCCGTTAATTTTAACCTTCAATATTATAGTAATGTAGTACCCAACAGACTCATGTAACGTTTGCAGCATTAGTTGAGAGATTTTTGTAACTTGAGGAAAATTTGCCATGTACTGTGCCTGATATATATTCAAAATAATTGATATCGGAAATGTAATCAAACCCAGCCCTATCAGAAAGTACTTTTTTCCGATGTCTTGATAATAAATTATGTATTATTCACTATTTTTATATCTATCAGAATTATAATTTATATATTTTTAAACAATTTTTGTTATTTTTACAAATAAATTTGATTACTTTAAAATAATATTTCTTTTTGTAATACGTTTAGCAGTGTTCATTTCGTTGACAAATAATTTCTGTCAACTAAATATTTTCTCTGACAAAAACGAGATGATAACAAAACAAAAACTTGTTTAGAATGACAAAAACTATGACGAAAATGTATTGACATTTTCGTCAACTAATAAAAAAGACGAAAATGTTAGGGAGGGACAATTTGGGAAGATATTTATTCAGAACGAATCTGCTGCATGGTTAGCAGGTTAGATGCACACATTTGAACTGTATCATAGCCTATTGATAATTTTATTCATTTAATTTTAATATAAAGGCATGTTGCATGTCACAGCAGTTAAATCTGTGTCTATCACGATAAAACTTTAATTTTTAAGTAATTTTAGAGAAATGCTTCTGTAAATGTTACATGATCAAAGTTAACTGGTGAACAGTAAATTCTCTAGAAGTTCAGATAAGTTTTGGAAGTAATTTCCGCTTACATGCTTTGATAATATCAGTGGTGTCTAGAGATTTCACCCAGCCCACTCTATTATGCTTTAAAATAACTGGAAGTCATTATGATTATCTAGAAATGACTGTTTAATGTATCATGTGTGTTGCGTCACACAGCGCTGTTTGACGTCCACCGAGCTGTCCAATTCCAGCAAAAAGGTAATTAGTGATTAAACTCAGACGTCTGCTGAACCTCTCAGGTTAACTGAACTGTGGTTAACACGACAACTGGATGTTTTTTTTTAAATATTGTGACAGTTATGAGTGCAACAGAGATGTTTCTCGTTAAATTAAAGAGGAAGAGGTTTTATCTGACGCTGATTTAAAGCTGCTAGAGATGTGTTGTGTTTCTCCATATAACAGGTTTCTTTGTTCCACGGTTTTCTGTGTTTGTGTTGTGTTGTAAATTAATTACGGCGGGTTTGTATATCAGGAACAGAAACACTTCAAGGTAATTACCCTCAAAAGTACACACAGTGCTGTGTTGTTGGACCTATAAGATGTGTTGGTGTGTGTGCTCGCTTATGCTAAGTGTAGTTTAAGCAGCAAGTGATCTTTGTACAGGGAACAGATGGAGACCTTCGCATACTGTTTATTTGATAGAGGGGAACCAGGAAAGTGAAATTAGAGCACTAGCAAAGTGAAGACGAGGAGGAAGGAGAGAGGATGGGAGTGGTGCATTTTCCCCTCTGTAACTGAAGGCACACTAGACAAAGAAAACTGATGGACTGCTCTTTTCCTTAACGGGTCTTACTGTGAGGAATCGAAAATTAAAAAACGTTTTGATGGCGGAATTTGGACAGCAATATTCAAAATAGAAGAACTGAGATATAGATATGCGAGAATAATAATTGTTATTCCAGGTGTTAAGACTTGTATGGCTTAATTTAATGTAAATGATGTATCTTACTAAAATATGTAGTAGAAAACCCATGAAAGATTTACGTTATTTAAAAAATCCACATTGTTTTATACATGTTTTGGACTATGGGGGGCGCCATTATTTCGATGATTTGAAATGGCTGCACTAACTGAGCTAATTTTGCTACCTGTTGCTATTTTTACCGTAGCACAATTCGGAATACACCACTGGGAGGATAAAATACGTATTTTATATGTATAATTTACATTAAGCCAAGTCTTAATACTCAGGGTTTACTTTAATAGAACATGCATACGCTATTGATCAAAAGTTTGGAGTCAGTGAGGTGTTTTTTAAAGAAATTATTCATTTTATTAAGCGAGGACACATTAAAGTGACCAAAAGAGACAGTAAAAACGTTTATAATATTACAAAAGATTTCTGTTTTGCATAAATGCCGTTCTTATGAACTTTCTATTCATCAAAGAACTCTTTGAACAAACACAAAACACACATAAAAAACACAAAAACGTTAATACTATTAAACTATTAATATTTACATTAAATATTAAGCAGAATAATTGTTTTCTATATTGATAAGAAATGTTTCTTGAGCAGCAACTCAGCATTTTATTTTATTTTAGTAACATTTCACAATATTACTGTTTTTACTGCATTTAAAAAAATATGCAGTCTTGGTGAGCATAAGAGAATATTTTAAAAAACACAAAAATATTAATATTACTAAAATATTAATATTTAAACAAAAAAAATTAAGCGGAACAATTGTTTTCAACATTCATAAGAAATGTTTCTTGTGCAACAACTCAGCATTTTATTTTAATATTTAGTAATATTTCACAGTATTACTGTTTTTGCTGTATTTTAATAAAATATGCAGCCTTGGTGAGCATACGAGAATATTTTCAAAAACACAAAAATATGAATATTTACACAAAAATATTAAACAGAACAATTATTTTCAACATTGAAAAGAAATGTTTCTTGTGCAACAACTCAACATTTTATTTTAATTTTTAGAATTATTTCACAATATTACTGTTTTTGCTGTATTTTAATAACATATGCAGCCTTGGTGAGCATAAGAGAATATTTTCAAAAACACAAAAATATTAATATTACTAAAATATTAATATTTACACAAAAATATTAAACAGAACAATTATTTTCAACGTTGATAAGAAATGTTTCTTGTGCAACAACTCATTTTAATAATAAAATGCATTTTTTTATAAAAAAACACACACAAAAATATTAATATTTCACAATATTATTGTTTTTACTGTATTTTAATAATAAAATGCAGCCTTGGTGAGCATAAGATAATATAAAAAAACACACACAAAAATATTAATATTATTAAAATATGAATATTTACACAAAAATATTAAACAGGACAGTTGTTTTCAACATTGATAAGAAATGTTTCTTGTGCAACAACTCAGCATTTTTTTTTTATTAATATTTCACAATATTATTGTTTTTACTGTATTTTAATAATAAAATGCAGCCTTGGTGAGCATAAGATAATATAAAAAAACACACACAAAAATATTAATATTTGAATGAAACACAAAAATATTAATAAATATTAACTCAGCATTTTATTTGAATAAAACACAAAAATATTAATAAAATATTAATATTTACACAAAAAATAAGCAGAACAACTGTTTTCAACATTGTGCAGCAACTCAGCATTTTATTTGAATTTTTAGTAATGTTTCACAATATTACTGTTTTAAAGAATCCCAAAATTTTGAACTGTATAGTGTACGTGAAAAACACACTTTTTGTAGTTTTTTGCAACTGTAGGTGCAAAATGATTATAAATACAGTATAAATATTATTCATTTATTTATTTATTTGACTTGATATAAACAAACTAGGTTTTGTTATGTTAAATATATTTTATTCTGTAAAATATTTTGTGGTCTGAACACAGGTGGTTTTAGAGTTAGTGAGTAATAATATCATCATTTCATAAAACAAAGAGCATGTAAAAAGGAATTAAATATTTAAGGTTCTAGTGATTATCTGTGATTTAATTTCAAAAATTGGAAATGTTGCTGTTTTCAGAACTAGTAAAATCACTGGACATGTTTTGTCCCGTCTTTTTGAATCGGTGAGATGTCTTCATTTTCATGCGAAGGAAACAGTGTTTTCGAATCCATGCTGATTTATTTATGTTCATTATAAGAGCCCATATTCCCCTTTGTAGCGTAAGCACCAGCGCTTTTGTGTGGGTTACAGTAAACGGAGAAGCGTCTCATTCATAATGCATGTCTAGAAGTGAAAGTGTGAGACGGTAAGCCGGTGCATTCCTGTGATATGACTCAGGAGAGATGAGGGCAGCACATTACCGGTCCACTCGCTGCCAACTCTAGGTTTTAACTGTGAATAAGCCAGTTCTCAATAAAACACAAAAACAAAGTGCCATTAAGTGTTGGGTTGAAAAAGTACAGGACGCAAACTCCAAATGTTGTTTTTGCACCGTGGTACACTGAGCGCAGACAATGGAAAGGTCGTGAGTTTAGTTGTTACTGGCATATTTGTCCTCAGTCAAAACAAAACTCAATCCCCCGAATTACGCGGGTCGTGAATCATTGGCTCTTTATGTGCGAAACAGTGCTCACTGCTGAAGTCACCAAGGTGCAGACTGACCCACTAATATGGATTTATCCACCCGCACCACGTTACCCGTCTCAGATGAGAGCCTGCATGGAGCTGGTGACGATGGCTAAGCGAGAATAAGACGTACAGCCACGTCACCGCCCGCGTCAGGAAAATACCCAGGGTACAGCAATTATATTAATGCTCCCCGGGGATTATGGGTCAGCTTGTTGTAAGCACAAGTGGGTGGATCTAAGGACTAGGGAGATGAAGGTTAAGGACGGCGCTCCTGCTGGGCTGGCGAAGCCCTCTAAATTGAGACTTTGCTGGGAAGTAGTTTTTTTTTTAATTTTTTTTATTGTGGTTATAATTTTTTATGTATTTATTTGTTTTATTATTTTGTTGTTGCTGCATCTTAGAGCGACCTAAATCAATATACACTACCAGTCAAAAGTTTTTGAACTGTAAGATTTTTTATGTTTTTTAAAGTCTCTTCTGTTCACCAAGCCTGCATTAATGTGATCCAAAGTACAGCAAAACAGTACAATTTTGAAATATTTTTACTATTTAAAATAACTGTTTTCTATTTGAATATATATTGAAATGTAATTTATTCCTGTGATATCAAAGCATCATTACTTCAGTCACATGATCCTTCGGAAATCATTCTAATATATTTTGATTTTCTGCTCAGTTTTTATTATTACTATTATTATGTTACAAACAGCTGAGTAGTATTTTTTTCCAGTTTCTTTCATAAATAGAAAGTTCAGAAAAACAGCATTTATCTGAAATAGTAATCTTTTTTAACATTAATAATGTCTTTATTATCATTTTTGATCAATTTAAAGCATCCTTGCTAAATAAAAGTATTAATTTTTATCATTTCTTTCCAAAAAAAAAAAAAAAGTTATACTGGCTCCAAGCATATGAATAGTATAGTGTATAATGTTACACAACTTTTTATTTCAGATAAATGCTGATCTTTGGGTCTGGTCTTTCTATTCATCAAAGAATCCTGAAAAAAAATGTACTTAACTGTTTTAAATATTGATAATAATAATAATAAAAATGTTTCTTAAACAGCAAATCAGCATATTAGAATGATTTCTGAAGGATCATGTGACAGTGAAAACTGGAGTAATGATGTTGAAAATGTAGCTTTGATCACAGAAATAAATTACATTTTAAAATATATCCAGCAGTTATTTTAAATAGTAAAAATTTTTTTACAATATTACTGCTTTTGCTGTATTTTGGATCAAATGAAAACAGGCTTGTTGAGCAGAAGAGACTTACAGTTCAAAAACTTTTGACTGCTACTGTATTTAAATGTAATGTTTGTTTGTTACATTAACTTGGAGCAAATTTAAGTTTTATTTTATTTTGTATAGCTGTGTTTGTTTTTATGTATTTGTTTTGTTTTTATTGTTTTATTTTTTTTATATTTCTGTTTTTTGTTTGTGTTTGTTTTTATTTGTTCTATTTTTCTATTTTTGTTTGTGTTTATTGGTTTGTTTTATTTTTATCGTTTTTTCTGTTTTTCATTTGTTTTGTTTGTCTGTTTTTATTGGTTTGTTTTATTTTTATTGTTTTATGTTAATTTTTTTGTATTTGCACATGCAAAAGTATTTGCTATTTAGTTTTTTGTGTGTTTTTGCGTTCATTTTTTGTTTTGTTTTTGTTGCTTTTTGTTTTATGTTTCTTTTTTAATGTGTATTTCTGTTTATTTCTTGTTTCATGTCTATATTATTTGATTACATGTTTATTTGGGCTACATCTACACTGATCCAGATGCATTTGAAAACAGTGTTTTCATTTCAAAATGCTCTCCGTCCACACTAGCATTTTTAAGTGCTTTCTCATCCACACCTCATAAAAGGTCACAGATACAGATTTTGTGAAATTCTTTGGGCAGGATAGTTTTGTTTTAGCACAATATCTCACTGTTCACTGGCGTGTTCAGGTCGCACTCACGCTTATATGTTCGATCTAAAATGCAACTTCTCTCATGTTTTACCGTAGGGCAGCAATTGTGAGTCGGTTTCCTGTCATCTTTGCAAGTGATATGAAAAGTGTATAAAGTAACATATCTTTAGCAAAAGTGTGAAAGTAGCACATAACAGGCACAACACCAGTATAAACACAGATATCTGTTGGAACAATATGTGTCACATGACTAAACATTCATCATTATTTTCAAATACCTCTGTTTTCACAGTCTACACTACAGAATGCTCTCACTTTGGAGAGCATTTTCAAAAAGCTTTGTTTTTGGCAACAAAAATGACGTCTCAGTGTGGACGTTTTGCCAAAATGGAGAAAAAAATGGGTCAGAAAAAATGGCAAATCGCAACAGCTGCTAAGGTAAAATTGGTCAACAAAATACCCGTATTACTGGAAGTTGTCAACTTACGTCCTACGTCCTCCGATTTTCTCATTTGACATTAACGCTAACTGCTCTGTTGTTTTGTCTCCCCAGCTTTGATGTGGACAATGGCACCTCATCAGGACGTAGTCCGCTGGATCCCATGGCTAGCCCGGGGTCAGGTCTCATCCTCCAGGCCAACTTTGTGCACAGCCAGAGGAGAGAGTCCTTCCTGTACCGCTCAGACAGCGACTATGACCTCTCACCAAAGTCTATGTCCAGAAACTCCTCCATCGCCAGTGACATGTGAGCAAATGTCCCTTCGCATGTTTTATTCATACTGTAAATAGTAAGAGAAACTATAAATGAAATGGAGAAAGCTTGTGCTGTTGTAATTAGTATTTTGTCCTTTTTTTGCAGACACGGTGATGACATGATTGTTACACCTTTTGCACAGGTATTGCAATATTAAATATGTTTAGAAGTTGAGAAGTGGTTTGACAACATTATAAAAATTATAAAACACCACTTAACTCATTTTATGTATCTTTTCCCAGGTTCTGGCGAGTTTAAGGACTGTCCGGAATAATTTTGCTGCTTTAACAAATGTACAACAGGAAAGGCCCAATAACAAGTAAGTGCTTCCAGTTCAAAATATTCACATGCATACAATTTTATCATGATACTTTGTGTGATTTAAGTTGGCTAACAGCAGTCAATCTGTGTTACTGTTGTTTTCATTATTCATATTCTTTGTTTCCTTTTTTTTCAACCAGGAGATCCCCCATGTGTAACCCGCCTCCCATCACAAAGACCTCCTACACAGGTGTCGTACCTTTACTTTCTATATTTTAAACTGTGTTTTAAATATTACATGACAAATTATTAGCAGTGTGTTTTAGTATTTTTTAAATACTAATATAGTATTTTGAATTAACTTCATGATTAACTTTAATTTTCAGTTTTTACTTTCATTTTTGATATGTGCTTTTGTCATTTTTATTAGGTTTAGATTACTTATTACGTTTGTAGATTATGTTTCATTGAATTTTTTTCGTGTTTATTTTATTTTATTTTTTTATTTTATTTTATTGTATTTTATTATTATTTTTTATTATTTTTCAGTTTTAGTTTTAGTAATTTTAGTACTTTAAATAAAACAATTAGTTACCAAAGCACCACTTCTAATTAGATTTTTCTTATTTTATTTTATTTTATTTTGTTTTATTTTGTTTTACTTCGTTTTGTTTTGTTTTGTTTTGTTTTGTTTTTTTTTTTGTTTTATTTTATTTTATTTTATTTTATTTTATTTTATTTTATTTTATTTTCAGTTTTAGTTTTAGTAATTTTAGTACTTTAAATAAAACAGTTAGTTGCCAAAGCACCACTTCTAATTTCCATTTAAATTGTTATATGTTTAGGTTTTTCAAATTTAATTTAATTATATTTTATTTTATTTTTTGTTTTGTTTTGTTTTGTTTTATTTTTCAGTTTTAGTTTGAGTAATTTTAATGCTTTAAATAAAACAGTTAGTTGCCAAAGCACCACTTCTAATTTACATTTAATTTTTTCATGTTTATTTTATTTTATTTTATTTTATTTTATTTCAATTGTCAAAACCTTTTTATTTTTTTTTTGTGCAACAGATCTTTATCATTGAGATCACACTGTATTAGATATATGGTATACTGCAAAGAGCACTTTCTCTAAACTTTTCAGTTTGTTTTGTGTTAGGATAAGGGTTGTTTTAATTTACTGTTAGGCACTGTCTGATATGAGGGATCATGTTGTCTTTGTGTGGCACCTTCAGTTTTGTCTATACCAGCATGAGAGCAACCTCCAGACATCACATATCACAGTGTGCATGTCACGTACTCTGAAGCCGATAAGAAAAATGAAATAATTTGTCATAATAACCTCTATGCACAAGTGAAGTTCTGAACATACTTTTATACTCACTTTAATCATTTGCTCATGCTTCCTGGGATGTGACAGTGGCTTTGCCATAATCACAAGGCTCTGCTCATTGTATCGATTAGCTACTGTTTGCAATCTGTTTAAAAGCTTGTTTTAAGATGCAGATGTTTGACCTAGAACTGTAGTACAGATTGCTTGCTGGATGTTTAGCATGAGCAGAATGTTCAGCTGCAGAGATAAAAAGCACCAGTGTTATAGATTTATAATATTGATTTGTACTAGAGGCAGTGAGCAGATGGACACATTATACAGTTTAACTCCCCATGCTTAGTTTAGATGTCATGTGACCATTAAAAGTGTCAGGAGAACCTGGTGGGTGTTGAGTGTGGATTGCCTGAGTGTCCATAAACCTTATTGTAGAATGGGATGATAACGCCTGTGGCTAAAGATATGACCTGGTCACCCCAAAGGTCAAAATCCCTGAAAGGGGTGATCTGTAAACTATCACCATTCTGGCCTTAAGCAAGACACTTCATGTTGTTCGGGGGAGAATGCCTCTCTAATAAGTGTGTTGGAAGTCGCTGTGGATAAAAGTGGCACCTAAATGACTAATTAGTGGGGCTTGCTATGACATGATTCCTAAAATCATGCAGCTTGTTAAGAAGTGTGATCAGACTTGCACAGACAATAAAACAAGTGATTAATGGACCTACATTGAAGCAGGGATCTGAGCCATGTTTACAGACCAGAATACCATAGGGAAGTGGGCTTTTTTTTTTTAACTTTGGCCAGTAAGGAACCATCTACTGTAGCATCCCAGAACACCTCAGGAATAGGGGTTTCCAAACGTTTTGATGTTACGGACCCAAATATAAGCAAATTGCGAATAATAAGCCTCCTAAAATATTTATATTTAAAGTGTAAGAAAAGTGTCATGTTGTTAAAAAATGGCATTTATGTTGTCATTGTGTTAAATGCAAAAGAAATTCATATTATCCAGAAAATAATAATAATTTATATGTATTTATATAGCTCCATTAACCATACATATTGGGCTAATTTATATACCAACATAGTATTTGTTAACATTTTTATTTTTATATTTTCAATTTTGATTTAAATTTTTGATATGCTTAATTTATTAATTTATTAATTTAATTAATTTATATTTCAGTTTTAGTTTTGGTAATTTTAGTACTTTAAATAGAACAGTTAGTTGCTGAGGCACCACTTCTAATTTTAGTATTTGTTAACATTTTTCAAATAATATTGCATATTAAAATAAAATATTAATATCCAATATAAAATATTATCCAGAAAATATTATTAGCATTTTTATTTTTATATTTTCAATTTTGATTAAAATTTTTGATGTGATTTTGTCATTTTTGTTTTAGATTGGATTATTTTAACATATATCTATATAGCTTTAATAAATTTATATTTCAGTTTTTGTTTTGGTAATTTTAGTACTTAAAATAGAACAGTTCTAATTTTCATTTAAATTCTTAAATAATTGGCATTTATGTTGTCAATGTGTTGAATACAAAATAATTTCTTAAAATATTATCCAGAAAAATATTATTAATTCAAATGAGTTATTAATTATTTAAATGTATTTATATAGCACCTTTAACCATACATGTTAATCTACTTTATATAATAAAATAGTGTTTGTTAAAATTTTTGATTAACCTTTATTTTTAGTTATTTACAGTTATCATTTTAATTCTTGATGGGTTTTTGTCATTTTTACTAGTTTTATATTACTTATTTATATTTCTGTGTAGTTTTAATTAATTTATGTTTCAGGTTTTTTTTTTTTTAGTAATTTTTGTACTTTAAATAAAACATTTAGTTGCCGAGGCACCACTTCTAATTTTCATTTAAATTTTTAAATTTTTGGCATTTATGTTGTCATTGTGTTGAATACAAAAGAAATTCTTAAAATATTGTCCAGAAAATATTATTAATTCAAACGAATTAGTAAACATCTTTAACCAGATATTAGTCTAATTTATATATTAATATACAGTAGTATTTGTTAACATTTTAAATAAACTTACATTTTTAATATTTTCAGTTTTCGTTTTAATTTTTGATATTGGTATTTTGTGTGACAACACAGACTGAAATAATGATAACAAGGTGAACAATAATATATTGTCCGTTATTAATCCCTTCGGCAATCTTCTCACTCATGTTAACTCAAGTGGACAGAAAAACTATAAAATAAATAAATAAATAGATAAGTAACAAGTGAAATAAAATAGACATAATTTACCAATACATAAGTAACAAAAAAATAAATAAAATGTAAAAATAAATAAACAGATGACAAATATTACATGTTGCCAGTTACAGGTGCACAAGGTAGGCATTTAATATAGCCAAAAAGGGAAAGGCACAACTTCTAATAATATTAAAGCCTCTTTTTTATTTTCAGACTTTTTTTGTACTTTGAAATTTTCTACAGACACCCTATTATGGCTGTTTGAAAACCGCACCCCCAGAAAATGCATGTGAACATGCAAATTTCAATTCAAGTTGCAATTTACACAAATTCTGCTCACAATTGGAGAATAAAAATGCAATCAGAGAGGATTGGAAGAGACTTTCCCTGCACGTTTTTTTTTTTTTTTTTTTTATCTGTACCTTTTTAAGTTATCCGCACAAATCCTCAAATGTTTTGATGAGGATTTCCTTGCTGACAGGATACCAAGAGCCTGTGACCCAGATTAGAGGAATCCAGTCCAGCTTTTCACCACAGCCCTCCTGTCTATGGAGCCAGTGCCCTCTCATGGGCTGGTGTATGATGTCGCGCTAAGCACGAGAAGAATGTCATTGACGTCAGTGCAGTCTCTTTCAGAGAAAGTGGCACCCCAGCCCTGTGTACTTCACCACACATGCAGAAAGAGAGAGAGACGCACAGACAGCCACTGAATGAGATAATGTATGCTTTGTTAAAGGAGTGTACATGTGGCACATGCATTCTGTCATGCTTTGTTTTCATACTTGCTTCCAGTAAACAACATGTCTAGCATAGCAGCACTGACGTCTGTTTTTAAGTCTTTTGTTATTGCATCTAGCTTATTTTTATGCCCTCATATGGTCATCCTAACCTTTGCCGAAAATGCACATGCAACAGACGTTTGCAGATTTAACATCAATTTTAGTGCTGAATTATTTTCATTCTCTCCAAGAACAAAAAACACATTGCACACCTCTAACCTTTCTCAGACTGTCAGCTGTGAAGGAGCTTCTGCGCTCCGGATCCTGTAAAGTTCATGTCAGGTTTTAGCTGACGTCCTCTCTCTCCTGCATGCAGCGGCACTGCCAGGCTTCAGGCTTCTGTTTCAAGAGGAAGCTCGGCTCACGTTCGGCTAGCGACGCTCCACGGCTGCCCCGTGCTCGTGCAGGGCATCCACCGCTCTGAGAAAAGGGGGCAGGCAGATGCGAGCACCTTTGTTGTGTTTTGCGGCAGCTCGGCTTAAGGACTGGAAGCAGGGACAAGTCATTCATCTGTTGGCGTCAGCCCTCCGTATGCTTTGCGTTTGTGCGTGTATGAGCGAGTATACGTGTGTGTGTTATTGTTATGACACTATGCCTGTACGCTTTGTTATGGGTCGGATCGCACGCTCCTAGGGGCCACCGCACGCTACTGGGCTTCTTGGATGTAGACCGGCATCTGTCACGCAGAGATGGGCCTGCCCACAGCAATGACATTCTCCCTGTCCCGAGATGAGAGGCTTCACTCCGGGCTCCTCGACATGTAGGACTATAGATTCTGCGGTCGAGCGCTGTACGACTGACTGTCGTTTTGTTTGTGAGCGGTGTGAGTGTTGGATTGTGTGGCCCCTTTGTGTGTTTTCTTAAGGGATATAGTGTTCCCCGCTTCTGGACGTTACGTTGCCTCGTTTGGATTACGGTGTTTTCGGAAACCTTGTTTTTTGGCTCGATTTGGGGCCCCATCATTCACTGTGGAGGGCTTCAGCACAGCATGAAGAATCACCCATGCGTTCTGTCGGGATATCCCAACATGGCGGTCTACAGCAGTTTGGGCCCTCTGCTGGGAGCCTCAGCTAGACCCCTAAAGCATCTCAGATCTGACTCCTTGCCTCCTTCTCTTCCTCCAGAGGAGGCCTACCAGAAACTGGCCACAGAGACCCTGGAGGAGCTGGACTGGTGCCTCGACCAGCTTGAGACCCTACAAACCAGGCATTCGGTCAGCGAGATGGCATCCAACAAGGTAAGAAAATCAAGGTGTCTTATGTTCTTTTTTGCTCTTTAGGATTCCCTGGGATAGTTCAGCAAGTTGAGGAAGTGCAATTATTGTAAAGATTTTATTTTATTTTATTTTATTTTATTTTATTTTATTTTATTTTATTTTAATAATTTAATTTAATTTAATTTTATTTTATTTTATTTTATTATTCTTCCACAGATTTTCAGGCTGAGAGGTTTTAGAACTCAGAAGTTGGGGCTTGTGTTAACTGTCTTTTTATTTTATTTTGTTTTATTATTTTATTTTATTTTATTTATTTTTCTTTCACAGATTTTCAGGCTGAGAGTTTTTAGAACTCAGAAGTTGCAAAATGGCTTTCATTCGGGGTCTTTTTATTTTATTTTATTTTTTTTATTTTATTTTATGTTTTATATTATATTATATTTAATTTAATTTAATTTACATTTTTTATTTTATTTTATTTTACTTCCATTTTACTTATTTTACTTACTTTTTTATTTTATTTTTTTTCAGGCTGAGAGTTTTTAGAGCTCAGAAGTTGCAAAATAGCTTCATTCAGGGCTTGTTTTAACTCTCTTTTTATTTTATTTTATTTTATTTTAGTATTTTTATTTTCTTTCACAGATTTTCAGGCTGAGTGTTTTTAGAGCTCAGACGTTGCAAAATGGCTTTAATTCAGGGCTTGTTTTAACTCTCTTTTTTATTTTATTTTATTATTTTATTTTATTTTGCACTTGTGCACAATGTGCTGTAGTGCCTTAAGATCAAATGGCTATTTTAACACTCATGTTATCACATGTTTTTTGTTGTTTGTTGAATTCTGGTAGATCTGATCATACTGTGATTGTAGCCTTGTCAGCTTTGTCATTTAGTTTAAACATAAGCATTAGCTGATTAACATTTTAAAACGGCAGTCATCTCATATAATAAACAACTGAAGCTTTTAGTTGTTTAGAAAAATCAGCTGCTTTATATTGCTTTGGTGTCTTTTAAGCAGTGCACTGTTTGCAATAACAGCAGCAGAATCGTCATTCAGGCTGCACTGAGCATGCTCACCGTCTCCAGCAAGGCCCTAGTACACATACAGCATGCTAATCAGCCTGTAGTGTGTATCCCGTCTAGTCCACTCAGCCACAGCACCTTATAAACCCCCAAGATTTTAGACACTTCTAATATTTCTTAGACAACCAGGTTAAAGGTCCGACGGAGGTGAGCAGACATAAGTAACAGAAGCGTCAAATACTCATATTTTCATACGTCTCACTCGACCGAACCCCCCCTTCCCTCCTCCCATTCCCTCCTCAATACCCAGTATCCATGGAAACGCACAAGGCCTGTCAGTTTGCTTTGTTGCTTTAGCTCAATAGCAATAGTGGCGTATCCCGTATAAAACTGCCTCGCAGTCGCCACGCAAGTGTTATATCCTAGTGGACTGTTATAAATAACAGTGTTTTCGTGTTGTTTCCGAACAGAAATAGCTGGACTGTTATGAAAAACATATTTAGCGCTTGTGTGGAAATGCCCAGCTGCCACTGTTTTTATGATTTATTAGCAGTCAGTTTTCATGTTAGTTTGGCCACTTGAATAGATGTTCTATTTCAATTAGAGAAAAACTAAATTCAATTTAGATCTGTTTTATAACTCACAAAAGCTATAGGGATTACTCTGTAAGAGAGAGTTTCAAGCAGAACTTTTTTTCAAGCAGTGATCTGGTTAATCACATTCATATTCAAGGCTATGTATTTTCATGAGACTGAAACGTTAGTATGCATTAAAATGCACATACATTTAGTTATAATTTTTTTGTTTTTATTTAATATTTTTTTTATTTTATGTTCTTTATATGATATATTTCTATTGATAATATGTTTATATAAAATACATTATATTTACTATATATTGCACATGCAACCTTATGCTATCAGCAAATAATGATTTTTAAATATTTTTGTATACATTCAATAATAATAAAATATTATATTACAAAAATGTTTGTAAATATTTAATAAACACATTTAATTATAATACAATATTATATTACAGTTATAACAAAAGGTAACTTTTTTGTAGTTTTTAATTAATATTTTTATATTTTATGTTCTTTAATATATATTATTTCTACTGATAGTATGTTTATCTTAAAGCACTAATATATTAACTGTATATTGCAAATGCGACCTTATGTTATCAACAAATAATAATTTTTTAAATATTTTTGTATACATTTAATAATAATAAAATATTATATTAAAGTTAAAACAAAATATCATTTTTAAAGTCTTTAATTTAATATTTTTATATTTGTTGTTCTTTATATTATTTTTATTGATAGTATGTTTATCTTAAAACACTATTATATTGACCATATACTGCACGTGCAACCTTATGTTAGCAAAAAATGATTTGTACATAATTTTACATAAATTTAATTATAATAAAATTATATTACAGTTATAACAAAATATATATTTTTTATATTTTTTATTTAATATTTTTATATTTGTTAATTAAATAAATATATAATAAATATATATATTATTTCTACTGATAGTGTTTATCTTAAAGCACTATTCTATTAACTATAATGCACATGCGACCTTTTATGATGATTTTTTAAATATTTTGCATACATTTACTTATAATAAAACATTATGCTACAGTTATAACAAAATATAATTTTTTACAGTTTTTATTTAATCTTTTTTTTAAAACACTAAATTATAACTATATACTATACATGCAACCTTATGCTATTAACATTTTTTAAATATTTTTGCATACATTTAATTATAAAATTACTTTATAATAAATATACATTATAACAAAATATACTTTTTTACTTTTTACTTAATATTTTTATATCTTATGTTCTTTATATAATATATATTATTTATGCTGATAGTATGTTTATCTTAAAACTGTTATATTAACTATATACTGCACATGTAAACTTATGCTATCAACAAATAATGTTTATTGGAATATTTTTGCATACATTTAATTATAATGAAATATATTACAGTTATAACTATATATATATATATATATATATATATATATATATAGTTATTTAATATTATTATATTTATGTTGTTTATATAATATATATTTTCTATTGATAGTATGTTTATCTTAAAACATTATTATATTAACGATACCATATATGCATGTATGCAATATATTAGCAAAAAGCATTTTATATTACTATTTTATTTTATTTTATTTTCATGCTTTTTTGTTAGTTCAGATATTATTAGTCATTTTTTGGATAATTTTGTTTCAAGTCATTTTACTTTGATGAAGTTTGAATTGATTTAAACTGTTGGACAGTGTCACTTTAGGAAAATGTACTGTTTACATGCTATCTGATCTGGTATTTAGTAGTATTGATTTTGTTTTATTTTTATATTGTTTGCTCATCTAATTTGCATCAGAGAAATGCCCTTTTTCAAAACTCTATGTGTGTTACGGATATTGGAGAAATCTGAAAAGTCAACACCGTCATGCATCATTGTGATCCATCAGTGGCTTTATTGTTGTTGTGTAGTCTGCTAAAATGGTATATCTGCAATTCATATTAGAATACAGATTATGTTATTTTGACCTCAACACTATATTATTTTGAGCTCACAATTGATAGACGTCATCAAATCCCTTGCAAGTTGAGAAGAAATAATGAATGGATGCTGCTTTTGATCTACAAGGCATATTATTAAACTGGAGGTCCTGTCCCAGAAAACACATTTTCAAGGAATCACAGCTACAAATTGTGTGATATCTTTCCATTTTTTGCTGGGAGACGTGTTTTAACACCCTCTAGATGTTCCAACAATAGAAACACAGTCACCTCTGTCCACACGGACCCGCAACAGCCTATTACCGTCGGCTCATCTGCTCCAGTAAAGCTGCAAATTACTCAGCATCCCACTAGTGGTACACAGGGACCAGAAGTGTGAAATAATCCCTGACCATGTTCTGTCAGCTCCACTGCCTCAGCTCTTTATTTGCTGCCGTGCAGTACGTACTTTTGCCACCAGCTCTCTCCAGCTCAGTGTAAAGACACAGGTTTTGCTACAATAGCTCAGTGACATGTTTCTAAAAATGTACAAGGCCTACAGGTACTTTTTTAGTCGCCTGTTGTCGGGGTACAGTGTGCTTTTGGATAGCAGGCCATTGGAGATAACTATAACACTTATCATACATTTGGCTAAATAATTCAGGCTCTGAGCATGTAATGAAGTTATATTGCATATAGATTGCTGTTTTTTATGACTTACAAATGACTTAGCATTTTGCAAATTTGACTGAATTTTTGCACATTTGACAGAAGTCTGCTGACGCATTTCTTCTGTTTAAATCAGTTATTTATATTATATATATTTATAATGCACATTTCATAATAATTACAGTGTTTAAAAGACCTAAATTTTAGTTTCATATATTTTGTTTGTTTATTATTTGTTGTTGTTTTTTTGCAAAATTTGACAGATTTTGTACCGATGTGACAGAATTCTGCTGATTGAAATATGAGAGAATAGGAATACGTTTTTATGTATACGTATATATACATATAAATGTACAATACATATACAAGTATACAAGTACATACATTAAATATATTTAGTATATATACATATATATATATATATATATATATATATAATATTATTTTTAATATTTAATTATTATTTAAATTATGATAGCTATAAATGAAATGCATGAATTTAATTTATAACTGTTGTAAATCAAATAACACTAAAATAAAATGATATTAATTGTATATTAATAAAATTATATATTTATTTAATTAATATTATATAATTATATTATTTCATTTTAATATTATTTGATGTATGACAGCTGTAAATGTAATAAATTCATTACATTTAATGTATACATTATATATATATATAATTCTATATAATTTTATTAATATACATACATATACAATTTTAATTATGACAGCTATAAAAGAAAAAAATGAATTCAATTTTATGTATGTGTATATATATGTATATATATATATATATATATATATATACAAATAATATTTGTTTAATATTTAAATATTATATATATATATAATTTTATTAATATACATGTAATTTTATTTTAATTATGACTGCTATAAAAGAAAAAAATGAATTCAATTTTATGTATGTATGTATGTGTATATATATATATATATATATAACATAATAACATAGAATTTATTTAATTTTTATTATATTTAATATACAATTGCCACTTTTAATGGTCTTGCCATAGGGCAGGGCTAATAAAAAGTCTGGGCTAGTGGAAAAATTTTATTGTTTAGCCCTTAGAAACATTTTTTTTCCACTTACAAGTCAGTAAAGAATAAAATGGCACATTTCCCAGCATAGTTTTTGCTTTATTCAAGGGCTCATTAACAATTTACCAGTACAAATCTAGCACGGCGTCATCGGTTTATTTTGTTCTTGTTCGTATGACATATGTTCTCCATTGACTCCCCTCTGTGGATTTATGTGAATGAACTTCACTGAATATTTTATGAGTCTGGCTGACACAATGTCCACTTTCCAACCATCACATCATGTCATGAAGATTACCTCAGCCCTCCACACATACACATATTCGCAGAGTCAAACATGACGTGAACACGCATTAATCCAAAGCACACATAATGACTGTGTGCCCTATCTGCTGTATTAAAGAGCTCTCGTACAAAGAAACACATCCTCCGACTGAGCTGCAGACATCTAGAGGCTGAAGTGGGAGGGGTCCCGAGAAGGGAAGAACTCCCAGAGGATTTACATGCGAGCTCCGCTCAGCCAATCGGCTGCAGCGATGAGCTCATTCTAATCTGGAGGAGCTGCCTGATTGGCAGGGCTGCAGTCAGAGACTCTCACCTGAATGATTGTGTGAAACGCAGCCTTATTTGGAAGCTGTTAACTGGGCATGTTTTCCTTCCAAGGCGCAGGCATTTTTCAGTCTATTTAGTTTGAGTACGCAGCTCACAAATAGATGCTATCAGACAATGCCGTGGCTCCTTCACGCCCTCCTCTGTCTTAGATGGAATCTTGCCAGGTTTCTTAACAATGGAGTCGGCCATCGCAAGGAATGCCCTGGAATTTCTGGACTTCTCAGATGGGGTTTAGTCTAATATCATAACCTTAGTCCAGGTGGATTTAAAAAATATGGAGCTTTGAGAGCAGTTTGTGTTCGTCTTCCCTATCAGCCTGTGTTTTCTAATCTCATCTGCTATCTGGACTTACTCATTCAAAATGCCTGAGGCTAATTATTTGCTGTCAGTTTCTTGGGGATACATTAAGGTAAGCGAATCAGTCATGAAATACTGTATTCTTACATTGGAATGTGGTCGGATGGGCTGCTTTTGTTTATTACTGGTGTTCAGTATGTGGGTACATAAAGAACAAAGGTTGCGTAAAATAAAAACATATGACGACAGACATATCTAAATAAGCTGATTTGTTAATTAATGGCATTTTTGTGTTTTTATGTTTATATGTGACCCTGGACCACAAAACCAGTCATATTTATACCAGTCAGATTTATACATCATCTGAAAGCTGAATAAGAATAAATTCTGGATTCTGATCTGGATTTCTCAAAATACTGAGAATATCGCCTTTAAAGTTGTCTAAATGATGTCCTTAGCAGTGCATAATACTAATCAAAAATTAAGTTTAGAAATATTAACAGTAGAAAATGTACAAAATATGTTCATGCAACATGATCTTTACTTGATATCCTAATGATTTTTGGCATAAAATAAAAATCGATCATTTTGACCCATACAGTGTATTGTTGGCTATTGCTACAAATATACCCATTCGACTTATGACTGGTTTTGTGGTCCAGGGTCACATATATATTTAAAATCTCCATTTCATCATAAAGTGTATAAACCTAAATTGTAATTTTTCTATCTCTTTTCTATGCCTAGTTTTTGCTTTCCTATTTTTGTGTAGGCTGTATCACTATTTAAACCAAACTGCTATAAAAAGCACCAGCACATCATGTGCTGTCGCTGAGCTGTTTTAGTTGTTTGTTTGCGCACATTAGCAAGTTTATTTTCGAGCATGTGGTGGTTTTCATCTCTAGCTTGTGTCTGCAAATCTTGTTAGAAACGAGGAAAAAGGTACTTTGTATTGTGGCGTCTATCTGGTGTGACCCAGCAGGTCGTTTTGACCTGACATTCTTAACAGTATGAGAGGATTCATGTTTTGGGTTGTTTGGAGGACTCAGCCTTGAAACCGTGGCATATCTGCCGACAGATAGCGACACAGCTGACAAGGGAAAGTCCATTAAATAATTAAAAAAAAGGTAAAATGGTGTCTAGAGCAGTGAATAAAAGCGGGGGTGTTTTGAACAATAGCACAAACATATTACACAACATTTTTTTAATATTTATTTAACCAGATATTTACACACAAAACTATTTTTTTCATTTATCTCTCAACAGTTCAAGAGGATGTTGAACAGGGAATTGACTCACCTCTCAGAGATGAGCCGATCTGGTAACCAGGTGTCTGAGTACATCTCCAGTACATTCTTAGGTGAGTGTCCCACAAAAACCTGTAAAAAATTATACATTCAGTGTAGAGCACTGCATTTTTAAATGAACAAATGAGTCAGGAGGAAAAGCATTTTGACTGAAAGAGGGCAACTCCTGAATGTGAAATTTTTGGGGTAACTTAAAGAACTAGGACGACTGAAGTGCTGATTCTGAGCAAAAAGCAGGTCAACACCAACTTTGTAGCCTGACGGTTGTGTAGCTAAAAAGCTAAATCAGGCTCAGGTGAGACCATTAAATGACCGTAGCCTACTGTTCTTTTACAAAACTGCAAATCAGTGGCTGCTATGGCACATGCTGTGCTTTTACCCATGAGCTCCTCTGATTTCTAGAACCTTCTCTGAGCATTTTCTGTTTCTCCAGACAAGCAACACGAGGTGGAAATGCCATCGCCCCAGTCCCAGAAAGAAAAGGAGAAGAAGAAAAGGCCGATGTCCCAGATTAGTGGTGTAAAAAAGCTAACACACAGTTCCAGCCTTACCAACTCTAACATCCCTCGGTTTGGGGTTAAAACTGAAACAGAGGATGAACTGGCTAAGGTAATTTTTATATAATAACACCTTAAAATAATTATTTAAAAAATAATAATAATAGCCAGGATATGTTAAGTAGATGAGAGATTTATAATGTTAAAATTCTATGTTAAATAAATGCTGTTACATTGAACTTTATGTTTGCACAAAAATGTTAAACAGCACAACTGTTTTCAACATTGATAATGATAAAAAATAAAACGTTTTTTTTTAGCACTAAAGCAGCATATTATTATGATTTCTGAAGGATCATGTGACAGTGAAGACTGAAGTATTGCCTGCTGAAAATACAGCTTTGCCATCACAAATGACATTTAAAAATATTAAAGTCAAAAACAGTCATTTTAAATAGTAATAATTAGGGCTGTCAAACGATTCATCACAATTAATCGCATACAAAATAAACGTTTGAGTTTGCCTAATATATATGTGTGTACTGTGTATAATTATTATGCATATATAAATACAATGTATATATTTAAGAAATATTTACATGTATATGTATTTATTATAATTTATATAATTATAGTATAATTTATATAATATAAATTATATCATTATATCATTTATATTATATATAAATAAAAGTATTTTGTACATAAATAACATATTTCTCTTAAAGATATACATTAATTTGTGTGCATTTATATATACATAATAATTACACACAGTACACACACATATATGCAATTAATCGTGATTAGCCCTAGTAATAATATTACTGTTTTACTGTATTCTTGATATAATAAATGTAGCCTTGGTGAACATAAGAGACTTCTTTCAAAAACATTTTAAAAATCTTGCTGACCACAAACTTTTTAACGGTAGTGTATAAAATGATACGACTATAAATAAAAGATTTAGAGAAAACGTTAATATAGCAAATTTAACGATATGTGTTTCACTTTGTGTCATTTCAGGAGCTTGAAGATGTAAATAAATGGGGCCTTAATGTCTTCAAAGTGTCAGAATTTTCTGGGAACAGACCTTTAACGGTTATGATGTACACAGTATTCCAGGTATGCTTTTACAATATTTGTTCCCTCAAGTTCAAGTTTGCTTTAATGTTTTTTTTATAAGGACAAGGACAAACCATGTGTGTTGTCTTTCTGCTGTAGGAGAGGGACTTGTTAAAGACGTTTAAAATTCCCCTCGACACGTTTATCACCTATCTGATGACTTTAGAGGACCATTACCATGCTGACGTTGCCTATCACAACAACATCCACGCTGCTGATGTCACACAATCCACTCACGTCCTGTTATCAACCCCTGCCCTTGAGGTACGATACTGCTGTCCCAGTATGCACTGCTGTTTCTTCTGACTGTTGGGTATTAAAAAATGCATTATGATGTGAGGTTTTAGAGAAATCTTTCTGTGTCTGTTGTTTTCAGGCTGTGTTTACAGACCTTGAAATTCTCGCTGCCATATTTGCCAGTGCGATTCATGATGTTGACCATCCTGGCGTCTCCAACCAGTTTCTCATTAACACTAGTAAGTCTTTAGCTTTATTTTGCTGCTGTAGCATTAAAGGAATAGTTCACATAAAAATGAAAACTTGCTGAAATTTTACTCACCTTCAGGCCATCCAAGATCAGTTTGTTTACTCATCAAAACATATTTGGAGAAATTTAGTATTACATCACTTGCTCAAACAGTGGATCCTCTGCGGTGAATGGGTGCCGTCAGAATGAGAGCTGATAAAAACATTGCAGTAATCCATAAATGATCCATATGTCTCCAGTCCATCAATTAACGTCTTAAATTAAATCTGCATGTTTGTAAGAAACAAATATAAGACTTTTGATTTAAATGGTTGCTTCTGGCTGTTTTATGCTTATAAACAGTGTTTGATCTGTTCATATTTCCCTCCTAATTCAGACAGAGATGACTTTTTCACTAGAGAAAGCAATAATATGTATAGAGTAATTGTATTTTAGCAACAGTTTGTTAATTGATGAACTGGAATCGTGTGGATTATTGTGATGCTTTTATTAGCTGTTTTAACGCTCGTTCTGACGGCACCCATTCACTACAAAGGGTCCATTGGTGAGCAAGTGATATAATGCTAAATTTCTTCAAATCTGTTTCGATGAAGAAACAAACATCTACATCTGGCCTGAGGGTGAGTAAATGTTCAGCAAATTTCCATTTTTGGGTGAACTGTTCCTTTAAGACCTCTCTTACACTTTAAAATGTAAAGTTGCTATACAAGGTCCAGGTTGACTGGGAAAAGCCTACATATAGTAAATCAAAAAAGCAAACCCTATTCCCGTTGTATCTGAAAAGGATTCACATTGCTTCCTTTTACATGTGTGCCATGTTTTTCAGAACCACTTTTAGCTCAGTCATTGTTGTTTGAAGTAGCAGACCCGCACAAAGAGGAATCAATATGTGTTTAAGCTTTTATCACGTGCAGCAAGCGGTCAATCGGGCGATTTTCACATGCTATGGATGCATGTGTTAGGTGGGCTACATGTGTCTGTGATTCACAAAGCTCACGTGTCCCGCCCACACAGCTGGTAAAATCCCCTCAGTGACTAATGGAGGGACCGGTGGTGCTTGTCATAAGCTCAGCAGGAACTTGAACACATGAAGAGGATGCATGTTGTTCCATACCTGTATGCTGCTGTTTTTAGCCATGGAACTCCAAACGGGACATTTTGATGAATCTTTACACAGTTCTAAAAGGTCAAACTCCAAAAAAAGCAACCTGAAAGTGGTTCATATCATTTACTCAACTCTTACGCTCCTTTGAAGCTTTGTGTGAAACTGCAATGTATTATTTAGGTTGCTATACATAGAAAGTCCAGCAAGAAATACAGTACCGTATAGAATTAATGCTTCCTTTTTTTTTTCTTTCCATCTCAGACTCTGAGCTGGCCCTCATGTATAATGATTCGTCTGTGTTGGAGAATCATCATCTGGCTGTAGGTTTTAAACTGCTGCAGGAAGAGAACTGTGACATCTTCCAGAACCTGACCAAGAAACAGAGACAGTCGCTTCGCAAGATGGTCATTGACATTGTGAGTCACCATGTTAAATGTGTCATTGCTCTATAGGTTAGCTATAATTTATCACGTTGGACTTTTTTTGCAATTTCATTGCACTGATACTTTTAATATGGAGCTAAATTTTATGGGAACTTTAATTTTATGGGAAAATAGGTGCAAATAAAAAATACCCTCTTTTTTCCAGGTTCTGGCCACAGACATGTCTAAGCACATGAATTTGTTGGCGGATCTTAAAACTATGGTGGAGACCAAAAAGGTGACCAGCTCTGGGGTATTACTGCTGGACAACTACTCTGACAGGATACAGGTTGGTCCTTATATTAATAGTAGTGCTGTCAAAATGTGTCAAAAAGATGAATGGTTTGGAACGACATGAGTATTTAATGACAGAATCTTCATTTTTGGGTGAAGTATCCCTTTAAAATATAGCAACAAACATTTAAACTAAAGAAACATTGTGAAACTTATTATAAAGTGCTACAGATTTTTTTTTTGTAGATATGTAAATGAATGCAAATATACATTTGAATGCATAACTAAATGATTTTGACTATATCTCAGGTCTTGCAGAACATGGTGCACTGTGCAGACCTCAGTAACCCCACAAAGCCGCTGCAGCTGTACAGGCAGTGGACGGACCGCATCATGGAGGAGTTCTTCAGCCAGGGGGACAGAGAGCGGGAACGAGGCATGGAGATCAGCCCCATGTGCGACAAGCACAACGCATCAGTCGAGAAGTCCCAGGTAAGCCAGCTCAGGGTGGAAAAAAGATGAATAAAATTACTATATACTACTATGTGATGACCTGTGAAAATAGCAGTTTTATATTTTAATATATTTTAAAATGTAATTTATTCATGTGAGGGCAAATCTGAATGTTTAACAGCCTTTAATCCAGCCTTTACTGTCACATGATCTTTCTGAAATCATTTTAATATGCTGATTTGCGGCGCAAAAAACATTTATTATCAATGTTGAAAACAGTTGTGCCTCTTAATATTTGAAAGTTGCAATCTTTTTTTATTTATTTATTGATAAATAGAAAGTTCAAAAGAACAGCATTTATTTAAAATTGAAATCTTTTGTAGCATCATAAATGTCTTTACTTTTAATCAATTTAATTGCTCAATAAAACTATTAAACTAGATGAGTAAAGTTTGCAGATGAACTTTGAAGTTGGCTTGAGAAAGCCTTGTCTGAAAGCTTAAAGTTTGAGTTTAATTGTTGAAATTGAAGTTTGGGACAGAGTGGGCAGACATGTTGTTAGCATGATTTAGCAAGGTTTTAGCCATTTTGCTAGCATGATTTAAGATGAATTAACATGTAGCTAGTATGATTTAAGATGAATTAACATTTTGCTAGAACGATTTATGATGAATTAGCATGTCACTAGCATGATTTAGCATGTTCTTAGCATGTTTCTAGCATGATTCTAGCATTATTAGGAACTTACTAGCATGTTATTAACATTCTTGCCAGCATGAATAGCATGTTACTAGTCTGTTGCTAGCATGATTTAACATGAATTAGCATGTCTCTAGCATGATTTAGCATGTTGCTAGCCTTTTGCTAGCATGATTCTAGCATGATTAGCAATTTATTAACTTGTTAGCATTATTAGCAACTTACTAACATGATTCTGGCATGATTAGCATATTGCTAGAGTGTTTCTAGCATGATTAGCATGTTACTAGCATGTTGTTAACATGACTAGCAGGTTACTAACATCTTGCTAGCATGATTCTAGCATATTAGCATGTAACTAGCATGTTGCTAGCATGAATATCAAGTTACTAGCATGTTTCTTGCATGATTTACTTGTTATTAGCATGTTGTTAGCATGATTAGCAGGTCACTAGCTTGTTTCTTGCATGATTAACTTGTTATTAGCATGTTGTTAGTATGATTAGCAAGTTACTAGCATGTTGTTAGCATGTTTGTTAGCTTGAATATCAAGTTACTAGCGTTTCTTGCATGATTAACTTGTTATTAGCATGTTGTTAGCATGTTTCTAGCATGATAATCATGTTACCATGATTAGCATGTTACTAGCATGTTTGTTAGCTTGAATATCAAGTTACTAACGTTTCTTGCATGATTAGCATGTTATTAGCATGTTGTTAGCATGATTAGCAAGTTACTAGCATGTTGTTAGCATGTTTCTAGCATGATAATCATGTTACCATGATTAGCATGTTACTAGCATGTTTGTTAGCTTGAATATCAAGTTACTAACGTTTCTTGCATGATTAGCATGTTATTAGCATGTTGTTAGCATGATTAGCAAGTTACTAGCATGATTCTGGCATGATTACCAAGTTACTAGCTTGTTACCATGTTTTTAGCATGATTATCATGTTATTAGCATGTTGTTAGAATGTTTCTATGTTAATTTGGTAAAAAAAAAAAGCTAAAAACAGTTGATTCAGTAAAAAAAACCTGTTAAAAACAGCTAAAATCAGCTTAGGCTGGTTGCCTCATTTTAGCTGGTTTGAGCTAAAATAGCTAGTTTAGGCTTGGTTGGTCTTTTAGCGGGTCTCCCAGCTTGACCAGCTAACAAGTGGCCAAAACCACTTTAAAACCAGCCAAAACAATTAATCATCTTAGGCTGGTTTTAGCTGATTTTTTCAGTAGGGAGTTGTTGATCTTTGCTATAGCAATAGACAGCTTAAGTACACAAGTCTTACTGTACAAAAGTTTTGACCCCCTCACTGAAGGTCTATGGGATTTTTGGTGGTTTTGATAGTCTGGTTTATAAAAACCATAAGTTGGATCAGTTAGAAAAGTTTTAAAAAATCGTTCCTCTCTCTTTTTTCTCTAGGTGGGCTTTATCGATTACATCGTGCACCCACTGTGGGAGACGTGGGCAGACCTGGTGCACCCAGATGCCCAGGACATCTTGGACACGCTGGAGGACAACAGGGAGTGGTACCAGAGCACCATCCCCCAGAGCCCCTCTCCAGCGCTGGACACCAGCAGCGAGGGCCGCCGCACCGCCGGCCAGGAGAAGTTCCAGTTTGAACTGACTCTGGAAGAGGACGGAGAGTCCGACACGGAGAAGGACAGCGGCAGCCCTCCTGATGAAGAGGAGGAGGAAGAGGAGGAGAACAGCTGCAGTGACTCTAAAACCCTTTGCACACAGGACTCTGAATGTACAGAGATCCCCCTGGACGAGCAGGTGGGGGACGCACAGGAGGATGAGGAGGACGAAGAGGACGACCAGGAGGAGGAAAGGGAACTATCAGAACCCTGTGTTTTAGAGGAAGAAGAGGAGGAGGAGGAGGAAGAAGAAGAGGACACTGCCAACACGTAACACAGTATGACACGGCACCTGAACTTTTTTATATTAGAGATGAGAAACACTTATTTATGGTTAAGATATTAGTTTTTTTCATTGTCTATTTTGCATACGTCGTTCAGAAGTGCTTTTTAAATGTCCGCCTTTAATCTGTTTTCTTTTGATTTTTCATTCCACACTCTTTTTTTTGGTTTTCAACCATTTTTACACTCAGGAATATCTTTTCCACTCCCACCTGTCATCATACAAACAAACGAAACAAATGAAAGGTTAAAAAGCTCGATTTTTATTCCTGATTGTGAGGTACTTTCTTTGTTTTTTTTGACTGAAACAGTATTTAACTTAGAAAGCAGCTGTTTTTTCACCAACGAGACACTACTTTTTCCTGTTTATCTGAAGGAAAGTGGCAATTCGAAGCATTTTAGCAGACAAACACTTCATGCTTTGAACTTCACGTCTTCCTGATGCCTTGAATGTGTTTTTAATCTGAATTTAGCTGTCTGTTGTGTTTGCGTATCAGTCATCATTTGAAGTGAATGGACCTGGTACCAAAGTGAAAAGAACTCGTGAGACACCATTTTCCACACTGAAAATGCTCATTTTCAGTTTAATTACCATATTTGGGGTAAATATGGAAATGTGGTCATTTTCACATCTTTTTATTATTTTTTTTTTTAACTTATTGGTTATATCGAGTCCAGTTTTATTCAAAATATTTTTATTATTTTATCCTCAGCTTAATAGTACATAATAATAGCTGATTATGGTCATATTTCAACTTTTTAAAATGTTATTCCCCCAAGAACAAGAACTCATAATTCTGTTATGAAATAATAGCTTGATAATAAATAATAAATAATAGCTTTTTGTTACCTACCAAAAATGTACAAAAACATTTTAGCAATGAAGTCAAATAAATCCTGGTTATCACTTCATAAATGAATGATTTATAAACTATATGAATTATTACTGTAATTAAATAATAATAATGCTATTAATAATAATAATAATAATAATTATTATTATTATTATTATTATGCTGGTGATCCTGGGTACCCACTTCATACATAATAATAATAAAAAAAAAGTATATTATTATTATTATTATTAATCATAATTATAATTATTATATTATTCGTAATAATTTATTGTTGTTATTATTATTGTCATTATCATCATCATCATCATCGCAGCATTATTATGACAATATAATTTTTTATTGTTATTAAATGACAGTAATGCTAATAAAAATATTAGTAATAATAATAGTAATTATTATTATTATTTTTATAATAATAATAATTGTTATTTTATTAATAATAATACTAATAATAATAATAATATTGTTATTATTATATTGGTGATGCTAATGTTTGCTTTTTTATTAGTAGTAGTAGTAGTAGTAGTAGTAGTAATTATAATAATAACAGTTAATATAATAATAACAATTATTATTGTCATCATCATCATCATCATCATCACAGCATTATTATAATAAAATGAATACTGTTTATTACTTTATAAATAACAATATAAATTATTATTGTAATGAAATAATGAGATAATAATAATAATAATAATAATAATAATTATTATTATTATTATTATTATTACTATTATGTTGGTGATCCTGGGTACCCAGGTATTAAAGATAATTTATGGTGTTATTATTATTGTCATCATCATCATCATTATTTACAGCAGCATTATTTATTTACAATAGGAATAATAATAATTATTATTCACCATTATTATTTTTGTCCCTGTTCATTTTTTTCTCAGAAACGTTTTCCAGCTGTTTGGTGCCATGTGTCCCTGGCCGGTTAAACAGAAAACAGCTGTCGTAAATGATGAAGCTCAATTTAGCGGTTTCTGTTGTCACATGATCACGGGACAATCAGCTTCAGTGCAAAGCCTCATCATAAGCGTGAATCTAGTTGCACTGTACTTTTTTTGTAATTAGTATTTATTCAGTTTATTTTTGACATTGCCAAACATTACCAGTCGCAATGATTTGAACTGCTGCTTTACTCATCTCTGTCAAGTGTCCTACTGTACAAACATCCTCTTGGTTTTGTTAGGTTCATGCTAGCATTATTTATTAATGCTCTTTGATGTGCTTGTAGCATATTAAAGCGTTTCAATCAAACTGTAGCATCGGCAATGCAGGCTTGCGAGTCGGTTTTCGTTAATATATTACTTTAATTATACATGCAGTAAATATACCTAATCAAATGTACAAAATTCTGTATAATATGGAAGCCTTTTGAAACGACCCCTTTCTCGTTGCTTTATTTAAAACTCGTTGCCAAGTTTTAGCTCATATTTTTGGATTGTCTCCATTCTCTCCATTGGTTCTCATTCCTCTCTGTTTACATACATGTATTTATTGTGCTGTACAGTACATATTGTTGCTCTTATCATGTGGTTGTATATGATTATATCATCCCTTTTGGTGATGGTGTTGTATTATGGAACTCTTACTGAGAGAATGTTTGTAATTCTTAGTATGTAATGATCCCATTGATATGTGTCTCTAGAGAGATTGCGTAGAGAAAGGGAAAGCCAAATTATAGTCATTACTGTGTTTATTTTTCATTCTTTCTTTCTTTTTAAAAGAAAGTGGTTCCGTGGCCTGAGGGTTGTGCCTTACAGATAGCTCTTTAGATTTTATCCTCTTGCTGCACTAAAGAAACTACTGGCTGGAAATTGACCTAGATGTGTTTGTCGTGTTCCTCCTGTTCACTTATGTGGCGTAAATGCTCCCAGCATATAACAAACGAAAAAGTTGTCAGACCTCATCGGACAGGGTAAAAGCAGGCCAGTGTGATGGGCTTGGGTTTGCGACCACCTCCGTCATATTTCCGTCTATGCTGTGTTCATCTGACCGACACATTCAAAGACATTTGCGTTTCATGCAATATGAGGAGAGAAAACATCTTTCTGTTTTGGGGGAAAACAGGGCATTTTTGATTTCCAGATCCAGAGAGGGGTTAGAGCATCCTTCACAAAAAGCCCAAAACGCTCAATTTGGGACTCATTTTGACACATATACTGTAGATTCTTATTGACCCTAAATGGATGAAATCAGTGTGTCCTTCTCGTCTCTTTTTAAATCGTCAGAGAAATACACAAACAGAATTTGACAAATGATATTTAGGGATAACTATTTTTTTGTTATGTGACTTGAATGACAAAACTTGTCTGGAGGTTTCACAAGACCGTGTAGTTGTTTATCGGACTCCTTGTTTATCGCAGTCTATTGGATAGAACTGTAGAAATAAAAATTTACGTACGAAAACTGGTAAAATCCAATAAAAATGTTTTTTTATATGCACCAAAATAAAAGCATGGGTTGACTCTATCATGTTGTCTCTTGTTTCCTCTGAAAATGACCTGCAGGCTCTCTATCAACAAATCTATGATTGACTATGAATTTATTATATACATTTTTTAAGATTTTTATTTTTTGTAAAGTTTAAATAGTTTTTGTCATTTTGATTTGATATATTTGTGTTTATTATATAATATACTTTTTGAATAAAATAATTTTGTTTTATATTGTTTTTATTCATTTTTAATTGTTTTTAATAATTTAATTATGAAAATGAGAAGTGTTTAAAATAAGTTATGAAATAAGGTTTTTTTATATTTTATTTTCATGGTAATGTTTGACATCTATCTTATTTAGTGCTGTCAAGCGATTAATCGTGATTAATCACATCAGTTTTTTTCACATAATATATGCATGCAGAATTGCAAGTTTTTATCTCGCAATTCTGACTTTATTTCTCACAATTATGAATTTATCATGCAATTCTGAGAAAAAAAAAGTCAGAACTGTGAGTTTCATGCTGTAAAGTGATTAATCGCAAATAATCACACCCAAACCAAAAGTTTTTGTTTACATAATATATTTGTGTGTACTGTCTATATTTATTGTGTATATATAAATACACACATATACAGTATATATTTTGAAAATATCTACATTTTACATGTCTAACTTTTATTTTGGATGCGATTAATCACGATTAATCATTTGAAAGCATTAGTTTTATTTCTAGTAACATTTTTTAAAGTGCTCCTATTATGCCTTTTCAAATATGACCTTGTATGTGAACATTAACTATCTGCAAAGCTGTGAAGCCAATACATAAAGTTATTGTCCATCAAAAAAAAAAGAGTCGGTTCACCATCGCCTGAACGAGTCGTCAGGAATTTGAATCTTTTTCTGTTACGGCTGTACGTCACGAAGTAACATATTTGCATAATGCCCGCCCACGTTCTACGTTGCGAACAACTTGCCCGCCCACAAACACAGTAAAATTTCCACGTGGTTTACGTCATGCGGAGAAGACACTGTATCCTAACTACAATGCGGGATTTACCAAAAGCTAGCTCTCAAAAGATGGATCAGTGACCAGTTTATTTGGACCAGCTTGTTCCTCTGAACGTCTACCTGTAAGTGTGATTAATAATTGATGGTTGTATTTTCTAGCTATCGTTCAAAATACGTAGTTGTGTGTTATGTCTTGTAACATTATGTCATGTAACATCTTGGATGACATGGCGGTGAGTAAAGACTACTTGCACAACTACTTCCGCGTTCTACTTGTTAGGGTTCGGGAGTTTCCGGTTAGCGTTCAGCGCACCTACATACAGACAGTTTCTCATGAGAACGCAGATTATCACTACATTTTAGGGCTGGCATTAACTTACATAGGTTACCATAAATATATCTCCCTTCGGTATGTGCATTCTGAATAATAAATAAATATATTTCCCCACTAACCTGCTGCATTCTCATGAACAGCATTTTTCTTTTACTGATCATAATTCAAACCTGATGAATGTACAATTTTAAATGAGTTTGACTAATACTATAGACCATTTCGCTAGATGTAAACAACACTGGTCCAGAAGCACTTCCTGTTTTTTTGTTTTTTATTTTTTTTATTTCACATATACAAATACATCTTAAAGGTGCTAATGTAACATTTTCATCCAGTCAAATGTTGTGTTGGTTGTATTTTTTTGTGATGTTTGTGTAAAGTAAAAAAAAAAAAAAAGAAGAAACAGGAAGTGTATCAGGACCAGTGAAAATGGTCTATAGTAAAAGTGCCATATTTTTCCCATTTGTATAACAACACTTTTACTACAAATAGCCTACCATCGTTAAACTATAGACAGTGTAGTAAAACCCGAGTTAATTTGTTGTTATATGGTTTAACTTTTTTTTTTTTTTTTTAACAATTTTTGGTTCTATTTGTAGTAAAACCATGGCTAATTTGTTTGTGTGTTGCTGCTCCTATTCCGAGCCCATATACTGCTTATTCCATTGTTTAAAATGACTAACATATTTAATACAGATAAATAACGGTTCATTATGATCTTATTCATCAGATCTCACAAACTTCAGCGTCGCGATTAGGCCACTACAGACACCCTGTAGTGAACAATCAGGTATGATTACCAGCCACCGCTTTCTCAGATCGGTTTATGTTGGATTAAACTTAACGTTCCGTCGAGTTTGGACAATTCTGTACTCAGTAATCATCAGAATATGTTTCTCCTGTCTCTGAAAATTTCCGAATTTGAAATCATCCCGCGAACTCTCTCGTTTTATTAGGCGTTTAAGTCAACTAGATGATTACAGCGCATTGAAAATGTACATAACCGGAAATAACTGAGCCGTACGAGTTCAAAACGGAAGTGCATCACGAGGCTCAGAAGTAGTCCATTATTTAAGTAGTCTAGAAATGTGTCGATAAATAGTGAATGTTTGTCGTTGAAGTTCTGACAAAGAATAGAACAATACGTTGGTGTAAAAGCTGCAGTGCTTTATCAATACATTTCTGCGCTGGGTTGACGCATATACTGTGGCTGTTTGGGTGTTGTTTGTCACGGTGATGGGTGTTCTGTGTTTGAAATTCGGTGCACGCAGTAACGTTAAACCAATTACAAAAGACTGGGTCATCGGACCAATCACCGCAGTTTCACGCAAAGGAGTGAATTGTTTTAAAGTGATGGGAAGCTCGGATCATTTACCGACTCGGACTTTTGAGTCGCGTTCAGCAAAATGAACGAATCTTTTTTCGAGTCATTTCGTTCATTTTAGCAAAATATAATTAAAATGTTGTTACCTCCCTAACACATCTACTGCTTACACAAACGTTGATCACACTACAAACAAAAGAAAACTATAATGCTATAAGAAACAGAAAAGATTAATTAATTGTTTACCTGGGTCTTTAGTCTATGATTAGCTCACCTCACCTCTTATCTGACAAGTTTTCGGGTTTGAGTAGTTCGTTCATCACGTGACAGCCCCATAAGGTGAACGACTCCAAAAACCCGAAGACTCTAAACGGGTGAACTAATTCCAGTACAGAACCTAATAGGATGTTGCGCATGCGCGATTAAACGAATCACTCCCCGAGATGACTCGTTCGTCCCGAGTCACATTAAAGATTCGTTCAAAATGAACGAATCGTTGAAGAACGACCCGTCACTATTGTTTTAACGAACCGTTTGGGAGTCGTTGAGCAAATAATGTTAAAATAAATGCATATTATAATACTATAAACGTGTTTTTTGACCTTGCGTGCATGTCAACTTGTTGGGGACTCTCAAAACCAAAATATGAACCTTTTATAATCCATAATAGGGGCACTTTAATAGTTTTAGTTTACTATAATAATCCTGTTTTAGACTGATTTTTCAATTTTATTTCATTGTTTTATTTTTTATTGTTTTATTTTATTTTATTTTGCATAAAAGAACAAAGATACAAATGCAATAGCAGCTGTCTATACAGGAGCATGTGAAAGACTGGATCTACACGAGAGAACCATTTCAAGGCCACATTTATTTTATCTCACACTTTTTAGCTTTCGCAGTCATTTTCCGTACACACAGTCGCACACATATCCAACCGACTCATCGGCAAAATGCGAGTACAGCATCCTCTCAATACAATACACGTAAATTAGACAAGTATGTAGACTTTATAAATTTGCAGAAGTTTATAATTCCCCTGAGAGACATGGGAATGATTGCGGAGCATCTAAAGTTCAACTCATGTCTGCTTTTGCTAAAATGACTAATACGAGAGATATTGCGGTGTAGGGGATATAGGTACACTAACAACCCCTGAAAAAAGACCTGTATACTGGTATAATGGCATAAAGGAAGGACAAGGTTTGACACTTGTGTTTGGCACAATCTTGCTAGTTTGCTATGTCATTAACACCAAAAAACTAGGAGTTGAAGCCAGGTCAAAGATTTGAGGTTCAGTAACTTATTCTCTGTGTCAGAATACAGAAGCTTGGCAACAGCGCTCGAGCCACAGAAGCGAACGGCCTGGACGGTGAACACTAGCAGCTACAGTCGGACTGCTGCGGGGGCGTCGGGTTGTCCGTCAGTCTGGCGGTGGGCGTTCCTGTGGTAACGGCAGGGTCGGCCTCAAGAGTGTCTGACATCTTGTCGCAAATGATGTCCACCAAGCGTTCAAAAGTCTGCTTGACGTTGATGTTGTCCTTTGCGCTTGTTTCAAAAAACTCAAATCCTTTTGAAAAAGAGAGATTTAAAGTAAGCAAAGGAATTAGTGTTGGCATTGTACATGGCCCAAAATGAGTTGAAAAATATTGTCAGCATTATTGGATAAAGGCAAGCATCCAGTAGTAGCGTAAAGGAATTTCCACCTGTAGTACTGTCAATGAACAGATGCCAGTTTAGTGAGAAAAATTAAACTAATTTAGTTTATAAATATGCAATATGCAAAACTGTTTATTTTTTACTGACACCCTACTATGTATGTCATCCTTCATTTTAAGGTGTAATTTCATCCGATCGACACGACCCGTCATGAGATTAACTAAATAGCAGCGCTGCTCAAATTACTCCCAGAGGAATAACCATTATGACTCATTTATGATGATCAGTATTATTTTGGAATTACTGTCTATGTACTGGAAATATTCATTTATTTTAACAACTTTAATTTGATGTAATTACTGAGGATTGCATCATAAAGTAAGTGCATGAAAAATGTGAGCATTATTGTTGAATATACGTTTCTCACTGAACCTTTAATTTAATCATTCAAAACTGTCTTTAGTCATAATTCATATTTTAAGCTTTGGCTAATTGACATGCTCTTTAATGTGAAATGCTGTTTGTATTGTTTTCTTACAGTTTTGTAATAACATAATGTGGTCAGACTCTGAAGTGTTGTGCATACACATACAGTATGGCTTGTGCTTTCCCCTTTAAGTCAGGAAATATACGTCAGGATATCACAAAGCTATCTTCCTTGGTTTCACAATTTTCAATGAATGATTTTAAACTGAGTTTGGTGTTTTTAGAAGACGTTTTCTTTTTTCCCTCTCGAAATTGGACTTTATAACTCGAAAAAAGGCTGAATTGCAGGTTATCTCACAATTCTGACTATTTCTTGCCATTGTGAGTTTGTCACGCAATTCTGAGAAAAAAAAGTCAGAATATTGAGTTATCTCGCAATTCTGCAAATTATCTGCAAATTATCTTATCGTAAGAGGCAGAAGACGCAAATGAGAATTCAAGCACGCCGTGAGAAGATATGTGCGTGTGCTCATGCGAATCGCACAAACCTGTGTTTAGGTCTCAGGTTTTAGACAGCGCACATATATTAAGTTCTCTTTCAAGCGTTGTGTTTGAATGGACAAATTTACCCACAAATTATGTCAACATGCCCGTCTTGGTGAGTATCCTAGCAGACGTAGTCGATTGAACATACAGTATTAGTGTACTGGATCCGTGCATGGTCTTAAACTGACAGCACTTTTTTTAATGATAATCATACAACAAAAGACAAGGAAAACACTCACATCTCTTGATTAAATAGCTTTTGTAAATTTAATAAGGAATCATCTAATTTATACAGTCAAATATGCAATGTTTTACATTGGATTACTTTATTTACCTTCTGTAGCTAAAAACTAATGTTAGACCTACCTAAAAAACCTGAAAAGCACTGTTTATTTTATTTGTAAACTCTGTGACTCTAAAACCGTGATACAAACTGAACCATGAGTAATTTAAACCATCACACCTGTATTATATATATAGATATATATAGACACACACACATATATCGATAAATATCTTTTTTACTCACCCAGCTGTTCTGCTAGCAGTCTCCCGCTGTCCACAGACACTATCCTCTCCTCCTCCATGTCGCATTTGTTTCCTGCGAGGATCACCTGGGCATTGTCCCAAGAGTATGTCTTAATCTGGGTCGCCCTGACACAAGACGAGACAAAGGCGAGCAGACATGCTTGTCGTCAGTGCAAATGCCACTGATACATCCTCTAGCACAAGATGTGCCGGAGTCATACCAAAACTTTTGACAGATTTATTGAATGAATATGTCATCATGCCACACAGAATCAATGGGAACGTCATGTCGAACACACTTCTTCAGACTGCATCCGTCTCTGTTCCTGTTTCTCATCTCTACAGCAGCATGTTCTTTGTGTTCTCTAATCTAGAGATGTAATGGCACTATATTACTACAGTGTATTTTGGGGCTATTTGTACTCAAGTGATACAATTTTCTTCAAAAACACTCAGCATTGTGTTTCGCAGGTCATTGTGACTAAAATCATTTTTCTTGTACAAAAAAGTATTTTTCATTTTACTAAATAAACAAGATAAATTTAGAGGAACTGTTTGTGAAATGTTTGTCACACAGTGCTTCTGTTTGGCTTCGGAAGAATTGAAATAACAGTGCACATTTCCTTTCTGAAAATTGACTGGAACGACATGAGGGTGAGTAAATTATGACAGAATTTGCATTTCATTTGTAATAAAACTGAAACAACTGAAATTATACTTTTAAACAATATTTGTTTTCCTAAAGTAACTTAAATGAGTCATTCTAAACTAAAAAAGGTCTTTTATAAAGTTACTTTAATAAAATGATTTCTTAAAGGGATAGTTCACTCAAAAATGAAAACACTCTCATGTCATTCCATACTCATATAACGTTCTCCTTTTCTGTGATGATATTTTAAGAAAAGTTTCTTTTTTTTTTTAGGATGTCAAAGATAACCAAAATTGTTTGTTCTTCAGAATAGTTTCTTTTATGTACTTACACAAGTTTGGAATGACATGAAGGTGAGTTCATAACTGTATCATTTTCATTTTTGCATTACCTTTCCCTTTAAGTCTGTATCTGCTAGATTAAGACAAAAAAATGAATTTTTCCTAATAAAACGCAAGTAAAATTTGACTTAAAAGCTCATGTTTTGGCTTAGACACTAAAAACCGAGTGAAGTTTTAAAACAAATCCATAGTTAGCTAATATTTTTCTTCTTTCTGTTTACTTTCTGAACTGTGCTCTACTTTACTAAAATGTTCCTGACCTGATTCATGAGTTTCATTTCTAGATTCTTGACTCGAGGATCGACAGGCATAAATCTCACATCATCAGTCAGATGGAAACTACAGGTTCACCTCTGCAAACCCACACGGTGGAGATCCGGTGGAGAAGCAGAAGCTCTGGCTGTCATAATGCACAATGTAAGCTTTAAATCCACTCACCAGTCCTGTACGGCAGCAAAAGACTCTTCGTTAGTAATGTCATACATTAGGATGAAACCCATGGCCCCTCTGTAGTAGGCTGTGGTGATAGTCCTGTACCTTTCCTGCCCGGCTGTGTCCTGAAAAATAAGACCAGCATTATTATAGGTAGTAAAGTAGTCTAAAAAGGTGCATATGAAGTCAGATTTAAAAGAGGTGAGTTTGTTTCTTCATCAGAACAGATTTGGAGAAATTTAGCATTACGTCACTTGCTCACCAATGGATCCTGTGCAGTGAGTGGGTGCCGTCAGAATGAGAGTCCAAACAGCTGATAAAAACATACATAATATTGCTTTCTTCTGTGAAAAAGGTTAACTGATGGACTTGTTTTTATTAGCTGTTTGGACTCTCATTCTGACGGCACCCATCCACTGGTGAGCAAGTGATACAATGTTAGAAGAAATAAAGAAATAAACTCATCTACATCTTGGATGGCCTGAGGGTGAGTACATTTTCAGCCAGTTTTCATTTGGGGGTCGGGTGAGCTATTCATTGAATTTATTCTGAGACAGACAGAGTCAATACAACAAATGTGTGAAATGAATGAGCGCCCGAGTCTGAGAAACGATCGAGACTGCAGTTTGTCACCTCTAAAAGTAGCAGCGCTTTCACTGAAAGCCTAAAATAGAAAAGGGTGCCACAATCTGATGAACAGTTTTGCTGATGCTGACTTAAAGGCCTAGATAAGGTGACAATGGCTTATGTTCTCTTTCCGTAAGCCAGTGTTAATCATCAGCCCATGTGATGTTTACATTGCACCATGTGTGATTATCCAACCCTTCACTGCTTTACCAACCATGAAACATTGATGCTGAGTTAAAGACGATTTAAAGTCTGTGTAGGTTTTCCAGTCGTTGCCATTACCCAGATCTGAAGCTTGATCCTTTTGTCGTTCTTATAGACAGTTTTGACCTTAAAGTCGATGCCCACCGTACTGACAAAGGCAGATGTAAAAGTATCATCAGCGTAGCGGAAGAGGAAAGATGTTTTTCCAACGCTGCTGTTCCCAATGATCAACAACTTGAACATGTAATCAAAGTTTTGATCAGAGTTCTCCTTTTGTTTGTTGTCTTGCGTAGCGGCCATCTGTGAGAGCACAAAGACACACTGTGATGAATAGATCAAAGGTTTACAGCCTAACAATACTGTGTAAACTAATTATAATATGCCATATATAGTTATATGATATAATAAATAGAGAGAGAGGTCTTCTGGATTTCATTAAAGACTCAGTACGCTCCATATGTTTTTCTACTGCAGTCACTCTGTGAAAGTCAGCACCAGGAGCTGTCCACGACCACGTCTTGAAACCTAGTGAGCGTCTTAGCGTTTTTTAATTTAACCCATTTAATCATTCCTTTCACGTTTGTAACCAATTATGATGTATTTTGCACAAGTGCTGTTAACTATAAATTAATGTATATACTTTTTAATAAAAAACTGATTGATTCACATAACACAAAGTATTGTAATATTAAAGAAAATAAAGGGAAAAAAAAATCAATTTTCTTCAAATATTAAATTACACTACCAGTCAAAAATTTTTGAACAGTAAGATTTTTAATGTTTTTTTAAAGTAGTCTCACCAAGCCTGCATTTATTTGATCCAAAATACAGCACAAGCAGTAATATTATGAAATATTTTCACTATTTAAAATAACTGCTAATATATTTTAAAATGTAATTTATTCCTGTGATCAAAGGTAAATTTTCAGCATCATTACTCCAGTCTACAGTATCACATGAACCTTCAGAAAGCATTCTAATATGCTGGTTTGCTGTTCAAGACACATTTATTATTATTATTATTATTATTATTTTTAATTTTATTATTATTATCACTATTTAAAACAGTTGAGTAAATTTTTTTTAGGATTCTTTGATGAATAGAAAGATCCAAAGATCAGCATTTATCTGAAATAAAAAGCTTTTGTAACATTATACACTATACCATTCAAAAGCTTGGAGTCAGTATCATTTTTGGAAATTATAGAAATTAGTACTGTTATTTAGATTTAAATGGATCAAAAATAATGATAAAGACATTTATAATGTTACAAAATATTTCTATTTCAGATAAATGTTGTTCTTCTGAACTTTCTGTTCATCAAAGAAAACTGAAAAAAAATCTACTCAGATGTTTTCAACATAATAATAATAATAATAATAATAATAAATGTTTGAGCAGCAAATCAGAATATTAGAATGACTTCTAAACTTCTAGAGAAATTATGCTAAAAATTCAGCTTTGAAATCACAGAAATAAATTACATTTTAAAATATATTCAAATAGAAAGCAGTTATTTTAAATGGTAAGTGTATGTTACTTTATAGTTTACAACTTTCTACTGAGTCTTGTTGATCAAGTAAACATTTGTTTAACCCTGTACTTAGAATTGTGACCAAAAATACAAAATAACGTTTTAGAAACTTTACTTTATCTGGGAAAATTGCGAGTGAATTGTTCAATAGGTGCCTATGATACACCCAAATGCTGTCTATGTAGGCAGCTCACTAGGATTTGAGACGCAGCCTGTGTGTTGTTCCGGGCTGAGCGTTTTTAAAGGGGTCCGTCTCTTTTCAGTCAAGCCCTCATAGTCTTCAAACACCTAATGCTTATAATAGATTGAAACTATATTTGAAGTGGACTATAGATAAAGAGACATTTGAGCTGCAAATGAGAGCATAATCAACACGCTTATATACACAATATTTCTAGATTGAAATAACCAAGAATGTTTGATTTAGCAGCTGCTATGAATAAATTAGCTTTTTACGGCTGATTGCTTTTGTCGTCACTGATGTTGCGTTTCATGAATTTAATAAACCTTTCATGACCAGTCAGTATTATGCACGCTGTCAAATGACAAATCTCTTTAAACTACACCTGTTTTTTGCAGTATGACTAAATTAGCCATTTATTTTTCTTTTTGCGTCGCTCCATTACGAGCAAACAACATTATATATAACGCCGTTTCTCACTTACCTTTCCGTATAACTCCATTGTTTCAGACAATAAATAAAGCAAGTACAATAAACGGAGCTTGATTCTGATTTAGTCCTAATAAATTATAGTTTTTTTTCCGTTTTGGAGAGGTGGAGTCGGCTGTTGGGATAAATGTTGGATGCAGTGATGCTCGCAATGGACGTCAGCAGACGCTCGCACTCTCCACCCATTCATCCCACATCCGCCCAGAGTGTGAGTGCAGGCTGTGGACAGCAGAGGGCGGCAGTGTTGCTACTCTCACAGATTAAAGACAACATACAGAAAACTGGATCTGATATCACAACATCTTACATTTGTGCATTTCATAATATAATAAACAGATTATGTGTGTAATATATAAAAAACCATACCATAAATATTACATACAATAGACAAGAATGAACAAATGCAAATAAAAATAACAAAAGTAGGGTAAAGGTAAATGAAAACAGTAGGCCTACTTATAGGTAACTTCTGAAGAACGTATTGTGAAATTCAGAAATATTAGTTTTCATTTTAATAACATTTTAATTCGGAGCAGTCTCACCAAGCCTGCACTGATTTGATCCAAAGTACAGCCAAAAATAAATCAAGTAAGTAAAATTTAGAAATTATTTTTACTATTTAAAATAACTGCTTTCTATTTGAATATATTTTAAATTGCAATTTATTCCTGTGATCAAAGCTAATTTTTTAGCATCGTTACTCCAGTCTTCAGTGTCACAAGATCCTTCAGAAACCAAAATGCTGATTTGCTGTTCAATAAACATTTATTATTATTATTATTATTATTATTATTATTATTGTCAATACTTAAAACAGCGGAGTACTTTTTTTCACAATTCTTTGATGAATAGAAAGATCCAAAGATTAGCATTTATCTGAAATAAAAAGCTTTTGTAACATTATACACTGTACCATTCATAAGTTTGGAGTCAGATATATTGGAAAGAAATTATAGAAATGTATACTTTTATTTAGCAGGGATGCTGTATTTCTGAACTTTCTATTCATTAAAGAAACCTGAAAAAATTCTACTCAGCTGTTTTCAACATAATAATAATAATGATAAATGTTTTTTGAGCAGCAAATCAGAATATTAGAATGATTTCTGAAGGATCACGTGACTCGAGTAGTGACGCTAAAAATTCAGCTTTGAAATCACAGGAATACATTGCATTTTAAAATATTATTATTTTAAATAGTAAAACATTTCAGGATTTGGCTGTTTTTGCTTACTTTGGATCAAATAAATGCAGGCTTGGTAAGCAGAAGTGACTTCTTTAAAAAAAAAAACATTACAAATCTTACTGTTCAAAAACTTTTGACTGGTGGTGTATGTTTAAAGCAAGACATGTAGTACGAATCGTACTATTATAACGCACTTTTTAATATTCATGAGCTGAGCCAACGCTATAGGGGCCGTTTGCAAAGTAACGTCATCGTTTAATTAATATTCATAAGATAATCCCTCACCATAGGATGTTAGTATGATATAATTAATATTAATGAGCTAGGCCTTCTCCATAGTAGAACTTCTGTCCATGCCCATCTTACGCTCGCATGCGCATGTGCTGTTTAGAGGAATGTCACGTATTCCTCGTACTAAAAACACACAGTAAATACACTGGCATGCAAAAGGTAAACTGACTTTTAATGGTCTAATATGTTGTCGTTAAATGTGTTGCTGGTAAATTGTGCAGAGGTTGGTTGTTTGTCTAGTATATTTGAAGTAACGTTAAACGCATTCGCGCTTTTGTGGACAAGGCTTTTAAAGTAAACAGATTAGTTAACAGTTAACAGTTGTTAAAACATTACTTATGGCTACATACTCTGTCCATGACTGTGATATATGTCTTGTAGTAAATAAACGTTTTAAACGTTGTTTCCATTAAAACACTGATTTCGTAGCGCTCTCTAGTGGTTGAAGAACTCCACAAAGTACTTCACTTGCCTGTACAGTATTTCTTGAACCTGCATGCGTGTGAAATGTGACGTATAACGTGCATCTCAGCATAAATCAAATTTATTTTTCATATTGCGTCATGAACATTACACTTGTTTGCTTTTTTCTCTAGTGTTCTGCCATGGAGGATTCAGTGGAAGTCATCCTTCAGCATAAAAGTTGCAAGCTCTCCTATCATACTCAGGAAAAGCCACTTGTCACAGCAGCATCTGGTGCTTTGCTCGTGGGAGTTTATGGCCTCTGGTCATTATTTGCACTTCCTGGTTTTCGGAAAGTACCCATATGTCTCAAGGTACTGGAAGTCATATAGAATATATTGGCAGGTAGTTATTTATAGCTTTGCACAGCTATTCCTTCAATGCCCTGGTGATCCTTTTAGATGGCAACAATCTGCACTTTACCTGGTGCCTGTAAACAGTGGTTGTTTAGATTTATAGTCATACAGAGAGAAATTCAATCAATCAATTAATCACTGATGTAAGTGATATTAATATTGTCCAGGTGCCTTATTTGCCCTCCAGTAGAACACAGACCCAGAATGTAATGAAACTCCTGCATGGGAGAGCAGGGTGTCTGGCAGATCTGGGATCTGGTGATGGGCGACTGGTGAGTCTTTAGCATTTACAGTGAACTGAATATATGAATATATTTCCAAATACTGTGTAATACCAATCATTCTGCATAATACCAATGCATGTACAGTTGAAGTCAAAAGTTTACATACACCTTGGAGAATCTGCAAAATGTTAATTATTTTACCCAAATAAGAGGGATCATACAAAATGCATGTTATTTTTTATTTAATACTGACCTGAAAAAGATTTTTCACATAAAAGAGGTTTAGAAATAGTCCACAAGAGAAAATAATAGTTGAATTTATAAAAATGACCCTGTTCAAAAGTTTATATACACTTGATTCTTAATACTGTTGTTGCGTGAATAATCCACAGTGATAGCTGTTCATGGGTCCCTTGTTTGTCCTGAACAGTTAAATTGCCCACTGGTTTTTCAGCATTTTTGTGTATTTGAACCCTTTCCAACAATGACTGTGTGATTTTGAGATTCATCTTTTCACACTGAGGACAACTAAGGGGCTTGTATGCAACTATTACAGAAGGTTCAAACGCTCACTGATGCTTCAGAAGGAAAAAAGATGCATTAGGAGCCAGGGGTGTAAACTTTTGGAATGGAATGTGTACTTTTTTAAAATTGTGCCTAAATATCTTCTTTTTTTTCTTCATTTAGTACTAAATTTAAAAAGTTAGTAAGCGTTTGAAACTTCTGTAATATTTTCATATGAGCATATGAAAAGATGGATCTGAAAATCATACAGTCATTGTTAGAAAAAGGTTCAAATAAACAAAAATACTGAAAAACCAAAGAATTTGTGGGACCTGAAGGATTTTTCTGAAGAACAGCAGGCACTTAAACTGTTCAGGACAAACAAGGAACTCATGAAGTATCAAAAAACAAATAAACAAAAACAAAAAAACACAGGTAACAGCACAGTATTAAGAATGAAGTGTATTTAACTTTTAAACAGGGTCATTTTTATAAATTTAACTACTATTTTCTCTAGTGGACTATATGTAAATGTCTTTTATGTGGTCAGTGCTAAATAAAAATTTATATAAATTTGTATGATCTCTCTTAATTTGATAAAATAATTAACATTTTGCAGATTCTGCAAGGTGTATGTAAACTTTTGACTTTAACCGTATTTGTCTTCCATAGCATTGACATCTATCAAAAATCCTAATAATGTATATAGTATTTAATTTTTTTTAATCATGTAAATCTCCAAGTGCTATAACAGATTTACAGATGAAGTTTTGTGCTTCTAAGCACTTTCTGTTTCAGATGCTTCTAGTGGCTTTCCGCAGATGACTACTTTCTCAAAACAATGCATGGTGAGATGCTTAGCAGCTGGGTGGGAGATAATATATGGGAAGCAATACAAATGTAAAGCAAAGAAAAAAATGAAAACAGGCTATTTATAATTGTGCATGACTTCGCTGTTAGCTGCTCATTTGTAAGCTCTTGGGGCTTGGCTTTCTAAAACTAAATGACTAATCTGTGGGTTATTTATACAGTCATTTCTCACCAAGATAATGGCCACTGGGCAGCCTACCTGGGGCTGCCTCTTTTGTGTTCTAAAATAGATCTCATTAACACTCAAATTTGGATGGAAAAAAATATTTTTCTCCTGTTGCATCTATAACTGCACAAATCATTGGTCTTGCAGTTAAAAATATACTTCTTGGTCTCTTTTATACATGGAAAGCAAACAATATGAGCCACAGGCAGTCTTCTTTATGTCCAGTTATAACTGACATAAATATCACAGACGCTGGTTCTCAACGTGTAGGTTTAGCCTGGATGTGTTTTGTAGGTATTTGCTGCCACTGTAGAGGGTTTCCAGTGCACTGGCTTTGAAATTAATTCTATCCTTACTGGATATGCCAGAGTCAAAGCAAAGTGGAAAGGAATACCATCCAGCACTGCGAGTTTTATAAACCAGGACTTTTGGAAGGTAAGGTAAAGGTGTTAAAGGTGAAGTGTGTGATTCCTGTGCCACCAGCAGCACTCACTGGAATTCCAAAAAGAATGGTTTTCAAACAGATTTTCAGCTGATCTTTCATTGGTCAGTAAAACAAATAGCTCCGCCCCCAACTCATTCCATTGGTTAAGTAAATATTGCTTATGTATATATATGTGTATATATTGTATATATATTATGTATATATTTGAATATACATATTGTTATTATTTGGTCTTTTGTGTCAAAAAGTTTGAGAACCATTGCTGTAGGTCACCGATTTCGGCACCACACCTGTACTAGTTGTACAACTATAAAACACCTATTGAAAAATTACACATACCACATGCATATTTTATTTCTGGTTTGGTTTCACATGTCCAAGTGTTGATGATTCAGTTTTATCACTTTCTTTCACAGACTGATTTGTCCAAATATAACAATGTGACTGTTTTTTTGGCACCCGGCGTGGTAAGTACGCACAGATGTCCTTTCTCCATTTATACTGAGCTGAGTATTAAGATGTAACTAATTACATCATCTACAGTGGAGATCAAAATTAGACACCAATCTATAAATACTTGATTTTCTTCTGAAATAATGTAAGTCTTCATGGCACAAAATTGGAAGTAATATTAGCTGTAGATATACCACTGTTCTACTAACATGTTTCTAGTAATATTTTAGTTTTTTCATACTAACCTGAAAAAAAAAAAAATTTGTGGAAAACACAGTGTTTAGAAAAATGCATTAAGTCTTGCATGAAAATTGCAGGCTGACTGGGAGATGCAGCAGGGAAGGAACTGGCCCAACTCCTGCTGCAGAAAACATCCCCTCAAACCATGACACTTCATCTTCCACCTTTTACTGACTTCTTTACACACTCAGTTTTTTCTTTGTTTGATGCTGAACAAAATGTTTCCCATCCCACTTGCTAAAGTAAGCTTAGCCTTTTGATTCTCTCTGCTGAGGAGAGGCTTGGTCACTACAGAGTGTGCTTTCAGTCCAACTTCTCTTAAACATGCTAAGATCAATCCTTACCCTGTTCAGCACTGAACTGGCAAGTAATTCCAGCTGCAGTGTTGAACCAATTCCTCACTGAGAGTCTGTGCGTTATCCTGTCTACTTGTGGATTTGTCTTACATAGATGATCAGCCTTTTTGGGGGATGACAGTTTTGGAATGACCAGCTTCTCTTGCAGTGGCTGAAAAGCTCATCCCTTTGCCCTTTATTTGGACAACTTCCTGTCGCAGGGTTTTAGTCACCTTAGAACGGCCCGCCATCTTGTAATCTCAATGAAAATTGGAGGAATGCTGCCAGTTAAGTAGGGTTTGTCATATAATTAAGGAAATTAGCACCTGGTGCCATTTGTAAGTGTACTCTAATTTTGATTAGTTATTTTTTAAATATCACATTTGAGTTTTTCATGCTGTGCTTCAGAATACAATTCATTTATGAAATATGCTTCAAATAGGACTAAGCAGTGACCTTGAAATTTAGGAAATTATAGGTTGTTGTCTAACTTTGATTTCCACTGTAGGTATATATTCTTAATTGTGCTATGGTTTTCTCTAATCATTGTAATTTGATGAAGATTATATGCAAAATATACCTGACTGACTATCAGGTATATTAATGCAAAATATACCTGACTTGCCGATATTTACTTTGGTCAATACAATGTGCTTTGTGATGTACAGATGGAGGTGTTGGGTAGGAAACTGGAGAAGGAGTTACCAGATGAGGCTCGTGTGATTGCCTGTCGCTTCCCATTTCCTGACTGGACTCCCACAGTCACTGAAGGTGAAGGACTAGACCAGACTTGGGCATATGATATGAATGCTCTACGGAAGCTTTCAACACAAGCTACCGTGAGATGAAGAGAAAAGCATCTTCCCTTTTTGTCAAAAAGCTTTTCATTTTGCTTTAGCACTGCCTGAAAGGTACCAGTCACTTTTAGAAGACATACAAAGTGTTATATTTTATATATTTTTATATATATGTTATATGCACAGTATAAAGCACTGAATAATTATTTTTATATTAAGGACAGTTTTTTCTCCTTTTCTGTAACAGCAGGTAGGTTTGATGACAAGTTGTTTGTCTGTGCTGTGAAATTTTAAACTAAGCTGTGAAATAAAGTGCCAAAATTACCCTACTGCCAACAAGCTGCTCATATGACCTTGGTCTTTTAGTATCTCCTAGAAAAGAAAAAAAAAAATTATGATTGCAATTATATTTCCCACAAATTAATACAAATATTTTTTAATGAATTACATTTTATTGAAATATAAAATTATATATATATATATATATATATATATATATATATATATATAGTTACACTTTTAGGTAAAAGGTTTGCACACAAAATATGCTAAATGTGTTTTGATAATTACAATTAGGTAATAAATAATAGAAACTACTTTGATCTTCATGCAAATTAACATAAAAATTCTAACATTATTGTATGATTTTAATTATTACATAATCGAGAAGCTCAAGACCTGATGTTAGAAAGGCTAAAATACCCATTTAAGGGGAAAAACTGATATTTGTAATGTTTAAAACTATGCTATTTAAATCTAACATGACTACCCTAGTAAAAAAAAATATATATATATTTAAAATGCATTTATACTAAGTATAGTTCAAGTCTGTTAACATAATTACTGACATATTGCTCAAGACTTACTGATATAAAAATTGTAATTAAACTTTATTTGGGGTACTACTTGTGCACAATGCACATTTCTTAATATTAAGCCTAAAATATGTTTTAATGTCACTATTGATGAGGATTATATGATCTTTTAATAATATCGTTTCTTTAAATGCAAAATGTTTCAAGTGTACCTAAAGTATACTTGAAATGTTTCCACTTTAGCACAATCAAATATACTTAGTAAATATTTAGTTGGACTTAAGCACTACTTCCTCACAAATAAAATGCATTAAGTACAAAATTAGTTCTAATTTAGCATACTTTAAATGTAGTAGTTTACTATAGTAAAAGTTCGATTGCAGGGTATTTTTATTAAGTACGTAATATGTAAATATATTTGTAGTATACTTAGTATGAAATACATGTATTTGAAATACATTTTAGTATATTTATATTTCACTAGGCTAGTAGTTGTCATATTTAGAAAGCTTATAATGTTTTAAAAAATGGAAAATGCCAGATGTTGTGTGTCACTTTGACCACATGGTGATGCTCTGACACTCTTCTGTGAATTAAGACGCTCTCAAACGTACAAGTCTTTACGATTTATTTATTAAACCATAAACTGGCAACATCAGTACATTGACAATCTCTCGCCAGCGTTTATTATTTCTCTAAAATTTTAATTATATAGTATATTAGCCTGCCTCTGACAGAAATAGACTACAAGATGTGTATTCATCACAATGCGGAAGATTGCTATATAACCACTGTATGAGAGAATGCAGTGTGGATATATATGAATCACTGCTTAGATAGACCTGATTTTCTGTGCTAATCTTTGCCTAGTAGGTGTCTAGGATGTTTAATAATGGATACAGTGAGGTAGTTCACAGATGACAGCTATACGCCAGATCTTACACGCCATATAGGGTCTTCCCGTCTTGTGACGCAGTTCGTCTGGAGCAGAGGCGCGCTGGCGCTGCGGTATAAAAGCGAAGAGACACGCCGGTACAGCAGCACTGTGACAACACACAGAGTAATACACAGAGTCATGGAGACACTGAGGAATACCTCATACCCAACTATAACGACACACAGCGAAAAGATGTGTGAGCTCAATAAAATAAGTGAGCAAGGATGGAAAAAGCCAGAGGATAACAGTCGGACCGGCACAGAGTATTCAAGAATCATTACAGACCCAAATACTGGGAAATGTTACTGCCGGGGAAAAGTTCTAGGAAAGGTAATGGATTCAATATTAATGCTGATATTATTTAAAATTGATGTGAAAATTGTTATTTATTGTATTTCTGCATGCTTGCATTGCTTTTCTCTGAGACATATAGTAGTATGCACTGAATATGATTACATTACTTTTTGAAAATCTCTTTATCTTGGTTAACATTATACTTATCCTTACACTTTTTCTATGCCACAGGGAGGCTTTGCAAAGTGCTACGAAATGACAGACCTGTCTTCAAGTAAAGTCTATGCAGCCAAAATCATTCCTCATTCGCGTGTGTCGAAACCACACCAGAGAGAGAAGGTAGGACAGACACATGGCATATATATATCACTTTGCAAAAACAATTGATCAAGACCTCTTACTTATGTTCTGCATTCTGTCACTGCAGATAAACCGAGAGATTGACCTGCACAGAGCTCTCGGCCACAAACACATAGTGCATTTTTACCACCACTTTGAGGACAAAGACAACATCTACATTCTGCTGGAGTACTGCAGTAGAAGAGTAAGTTTAAATGCTGAAGTGTTTTAAAGTGATTCTATAGGTGACTGTGTGCCCCCTGACTGACTCCTGTGAATCTTTTCTAGTCGCTCGCCCATATATTGAAGGCACGTAAAGTCCTAACAGAGCCTGAAGTGAGGTATTACTTGAAACAGACAGTGTCTGCTTTAAAATACCTTCACGATTTGGAGATCTTGCATCGTGACCTGAAACTAGGTATGTATGCATAAACTGTACATGCATGATGTATGTTAACATTTTATCAGATTATATGTAGTTTAAAACCTTCTGTTTTAACATTCAAAGGCAACCTATTTGTGAATGACTCAATGGAGCTGAAAGTGGGAGATTTTGGGCTGGCTGCCAAACTGGAGCCAGTCAGCAACAGACGCAAAACGATCTGCGGTACACCAAACTACCTGTCCCCGGAAGTGCTGAACAAACAGGGACACGGCTGGGAGTCTGACGTGTGGGCTTTGGGCTGCGTCATGTAAGTTTGTCACTTTCAGATCTGAGGGTTTCCTCTATGCTCTATATTTGGAAATTGCTCAGAATGAATAGGCAATGATTGCCGATTCAGACTCGCTCTATATCAATGAATGTCTGCTTTTTCATTCCTGCTGTGTGCGCCATTGTGGCTTCAGCTTTAATGCTTGAATGACATAATAGCAGCATGTGGTGTACAGTTTGTCACCAGTGATGACCTTTTCAGGGAGTGTTTACTCAACCACATGTCATTTTGAATCTAAATGACCGTCTTTCATCCATTGAACACAAAAAATGCTGTCTGTCAAACTCCAAAAAGCTCCATAAACGTGGTTTTACACTACATTTAAAGTTGTGTTTTATACTGTTAATTACTGAGTTGTGTGCTAGGCCTACTTTTAAGATCATTTGATGGTTCTTTTTTTGTATTGTTTTGTTTGAAACTTGACGGCAGTCAGCAGACACCCGTCCTCATTTATGTTCGTTATACTAAAAAGAATAGGCAGAATATTCCTAAAAATGGTTTAAAGATCATAAGATGGAGTAAATTGCTATTTTCTTTTTGGTTGAACTATTCCTTTAGGAGCCAAACCCTTTTTAATGACACATTTCTCATCTTCCTCTTCAGGTACACCATGCTCCTGGGTAAACCTCCATTTGAGACCACTAACCTAAAAGAGACTTACCGCTGTATTCGAGAGGCCCGTTACACCATCCCAGCCTCGCTCTCTCTCCCCGCCAAACAGCTAATTTCCGGCATGCTCGCGCAGAACCCTGTGGACCGCCCGCACCTGGATGAAATCATTCGGCATGAATTTTTCTCCCAGGTAAGTTTGTTTGTTGCACCACAGTAGACTCAGTATATCCAGCCAAGCTGGACTATTTCATCAATGTTTTTGTCGTGATTTTGCCACAGGGCTTCATGCCAGAAACTCTGCCTGTCAGCTGCTGCCATTCTGCCCCAGACTTCCACATTTCCAGTCCAGCCAAGAGCTTCTTCAAAAAGGCAGCTGCTGCTCTCTTTGGTGGCAAGAAGGACAAAGCCAAGTACTATGAAAATATAAGTAAGTTCTCGCTTCAGTTAACTAGTGCATTACTCATTTCGGTTGGCCCCGTGAATAACTGTTTTTCTTCCGACAGATCGCTTAGCCAAAGAAGAGGAAGACATATTCAAGCTCCGTCAAGATTTCAGAAAGACTGCCATCGGTAGTCAGATTACTACACACTCGTCTGAGGTGAGCATTGTTCCCGTTATAGTAGACTATAATAAGGAATTCATCACCAACTCTGAGATATTAATGAAGGTTAAGTGTTAGGTCATTCATGACACACATGCTGTAATTTTTCCTCTTTAGGAAGGAGGAAATCCGTCAGCACCTACAAGAAAGCCTGTTACCCAGGCAACTGCCGGAAGGCCGCAGACAAGAGATACCATTCACTTGATTGTTAGAGGCAGCTTGGGCAGCTGCAGTAGCAGCAGTGAATGTAAGTGTGTGTTATACTTGTGTGTGTGTGTGTGTGTGTGCGCGCACGCGTTTCACCTGTTCAGTCTGACTCCCGCTCATTAGTTTCACAAGCTGACGCAATGCTTCCTGCTGTCTCTCCCTAGGTCTTGAAGACAGCACTACTGGCACTGTGGCAGAGGCTGTTATTAGTGTTCTGAGAGGCTGTCTTGAACACATGCCTAAAGGTGAGTAAGACCTATTACGCTTTACACTTCACACTCCAAGTTTTTTGTCCCAAATACGTTCTGTAGAGTAAAGGAAATATACGATCTGTGCATTTAACAGTACCCTTTTTCCCACAGCGGACAACCTTCCCAGAGGAAATGGTTGTAATAGCTTGAAGTGGGTGACTAAGTGGGTTGACTACTCCAACAAATATGGCTTTGGCTATCAGCTGTCTGACAACACAGTGGGCGTCCTTTTTAACAATGGAACGCACATGAGTCTCCTCTCTGACAAGAAGTAGGTGCTTAAAGTTGACTGTTTGCTCAGTTCTGCTCAGTGTAAAAAATAAATTAAAAGTTTAACCATAAACGTATTCATATGTAATGCCAATTTGATTCATTGTGAGTAGGCAAACATTACGCAGACATACAGTATTCATTAAGCAATTGCTAATTGTGAATCAGCACTGGTATTCAAACTCTGGCCTATAATTATTTTTTATTTTTTTCTTTGTATACATTTTTAAATGATGTGCTATTTATTATCACTGGTGAATTTCAAAATACATACTGCATGTGTGTGTTTATCTATATAAAAAATACACAGTATACACACATATACTGTATTATGTAAACAAAAACTTTTTTTTGGATGCAATTAGTTGCGATTAATCATTTGACAGTACTATATACGAGTATAAATATACAGGCATACAAATATTTTTTAAAATATATACATGTATGTGTGTATATTTATATATACATAATAAATATACACACATAAAAAGTATGTAAATATAAAATTTTATTTTTAATGTGATTAATTGCGATTAATCATTTTGCAGCCCTATTTTAAAATATATTTCAAAAATTTCACAATATTATTTTTGATCATATAAATGCAGCCTTGGTGAGAATAAGAGAGTTTTTTTTTTTTTTTATTCTGACCTATTTTTGAACTGCAGTGTATATCCAATATGCCCAGTATTATTCTTTATGAGTCCCACACATTTTCTAGCATAGCTTCTAGTTGATGTTCAGAAGGAAAGAAAAACAACAGCAATATTTCAGAAATGTCAGTTGAATGACGAATGGCATTACACATGAAATACTGTAAAAGAGCAAGCATTAGTCATAGACCTCATATATGTATGGCTGTAGAAACAAACAGCAAGCATTGTGTTGCACTGACTGTGCAGCTGGTAAATCAATGTTATTTTTATTTTTTTTTAGGACTGTTCATCAGTATGCTGCCCTTGGCCAGAGGTCTGTTTTCTCTGTTATTGATGCTCCTGAGTATGCTGTGGCCCAGGTCACAATCCTCAAGTACTTTGCCCACTACATGGAGGAGAATTTGATGGATGTGAGTGTGCTCTTAGTTTTACCCCTTATGTTTTTATTCAGCTTTAAAATGGTTACAGGTCTAGAAGTCATAGACTTGATGTAATGGTCTAGACATGAGGCTATACAAGAAGCTGTTGTGCTAAAATATATTGTTTATCCTTATTTTGCATGCAGGGAGGGGATATGATAAGTGAACCAGATACCCAGAAGTCCAGAATATTTCTTCTGCAGTGGCTGAAGTCAGACAGAGCGTTATTGATGCTTTTCAACGATGGCACATTCCAGGTAAAATATTTATTCATTACAAAAACAGCTCTTAAACTGTTCACTAATCATTCTGTCATCTCATAACACATATGACCTAATGTCTTATCTGGAGCACAAACTGAGATGTTCATGTTATTCTTTCCCATACAATAAAGCTGAATTGTAAAAAGGAAAAAACAGCATCAGAGTAGCATAACTTTTAGGTTTTTGTCATTTTGGAGCTTGGCAGCCCATAGTCACCATTCACTTTCATTGTATAAAAAAGACATCTTGGAAATAAATAAAGTTGGTAGAATTTTATTCCCCATGTAAAAAGCTACTGTCTAGCACTCTCTGTGCCCATCAGACCCCTGGGTAGTTATCACTCAGGTCTGTCTTTGTTCAGATAAAAAGCTGTGTAAACTATAGCACTGTGGGAAGAAGAAGGTCACAAACCCTACTGTAATAACATCCTGCATCCTGTGAGAGTGTTTCACGTCAGTTCCAAAATAACAAAACCTTTTTCTTCATCTTCCGACAGGTGAACTTCTACCACGACCACACCAAGCTCATCCTGTGCACCCAGCAGGACGAATATCTGCTGACGTACATCAACGAGGAGCGAACCTCCACCACCTTCCAACTGAGCACGTTGCTCGGCGCGGGCTGCACTGCGGACCTGCGTAGTCGTCTGGAGTATGCCTTGAACATGCTGCTGCAGAGATGCAACTGAGACTGACAGATGAGAAGAACAGTTGGTCACTGACTCAGCAAGATCTGATGATTTCTTTCGCAAGGGCACCGAGGAGGGCTTGTTAAACAGGATGTCCACTGGATGTGAACTGGTGATGGAGCTATGGAAAAATGTATGACCAAGACAGACTTTGTAGATTTACAAATGCTGAAATTCAGAGACTGGAGTGAAGAGGAATGATGTGATCAAAAACACTATAGAGAGGAAAGAAAATCTGGGCTGGGACCAGGCATCGCTTGACAAGAAACAGACTTCTTGTTTGTATGTGTGGTAAAATGTTGATGGATCACACATGCATGTCCAAATGTGCAAAAAGTATTGTTTCTTGTTTTTTTCTTTGTCCTTACCAAATATTTATTGTGTACATAATTCCTTATTTATTTATTTAATGAATAAAACCCAACAATTCTAACAACATTTGACCAGTGAATATTTCTTTTTTGTATTAGAGGTATTAAAGCTATTTGAATATATTTTAAAATGTAATTTATTCCTGTGACTTCAAAGTTGAATTATTAGCATCATTATTCCAGTCACATGATCCTTCAATAATCATTCTAACATTCTGATTTGCTGCTAAAAACGTTTATTATTACTATTATGTTAAAACACCTTTCAGGTTTCTTTGATTAATAGGAAGTTCACAAGAAAATAAAACTGAAATAGAAATGTTTTGTAACATTTTAAATGTCACTTTTATTACTTTATACAATTTCTTTCCTAAAAAGTGTATAATGGTACAAAAGCTTTTTATTTCAGATAAATGCTTTTCTTTAGATCTTTCTATTCCTCACAGAATCCTGAAAAAATTTACTCAACTGTTTTAAATATTGATATAATAATAATAATAATAATAATAAATAATAATAATAAATGTTTCAAACAGCAAATCAGCATATTAGAATGATTTCTGAAAGATCATGTGACTGGATTAATGATGTTGAATATTTAGCTTTGATCACAGGAATAAATTAAATTTTAAAATACATTCAAATAGAAAGCAGTTATTTTAAATACTACAATTATTTCAGACTTTTAATGGTTTTGCTGTACTTTCGATCAAATAAATGCAGGCTTGGTGAGCAGAAGAGACTTCTTAAAAAAAAAAAACATTAAAAATATTACTGTTAAAAAACTTGACTGGTAGTGCATATGTATACACACACATCAATATATGTGCATTAATTATGTTCGCTATCATATTCGATTTACGAGCGAGGGTTGTACGCAGGTGGGTATGGTCAAGTTGAGTGACAGGTGTAAACCGCCAATCCTTGAACAAATACATTACGCCACTAAAATCAGCGTCATTGGTTTGATTTGGTCGTAAAGTTAGCCGGTGGTGACTGCTGGGACATTTGAGGTAAACCACTTTCTTTAAGTTGAAAAATGACAAAAGACTCATGACTCATAAGTAACCATGTCAGCAAACACGCACGGTCAAGGGGTACAAAGCAACACCAGGATGTTGTGTAATTTATTTAGCTACCAAATCAATACTGAATTTGTAAAACTGAAACGGTAGCAGCTGTCTTTAGTAGTGTGTACCGACTTTCAATACACGTAATATGGCATGGAAAAGCAGAAATAGTAAGAATCGTATGTTATTCCGAATTCAGTTTGACACACAGGCGGTTTATGTTTATGCGCAACCGCGTGCTCTGTCAACAACGCCGGTTTTGAACGCGCGCGTCCTGCTGTTGTTCGCAAATTAAACGTGTTTTTGTCCAGAATGCTTATAGTGAGATATTAATAAGAAATGTAAAAAGACGGGACACAAATATAATGTAAAATAAATCTGTGCAGATCTTACAACGTAAATGCAGCCGAATGGCACTGTGATGTAGACATGATAACGCAAATAACTCGCGGTGCTTGTCTGAATACCATTAGTAACTTTAATAATAATGATAATCTATATTTAATAGCAATCTAATAATAATAAGCTATTCAAAGATATGTGACCCTGGACCACAAAACCAGTCATAGGGTCAATTTTTTTTTAATTGAGATTTATACATAATCTGAAAGCTGAATAAATAAGGTTTCCAATGATGTATGGTTTGTTAGAATAGGACAATATTCTTTATGATTCTTACTATTTTGGAAAATCTGGAATCTGATGGTGCCAAGAAAACAAAATATTGAGAAAATCACCTTTAAAGTTGTCCAAATGAAGTTCTTAGCAATGCAAATTACTAAATTTTGATATATCTACGATAGGAAATTTTTTGAAAAATTGATCATTTTGACCCATACAATGTATTGTTGGCTATTGCTACGAATAAACCTGTGCAACTCATGACTAGTTTTGTGGTCTAGGATTACATGTATATATTAACTTAAATGAAGTGAATTCGTTTATTTACTGGCTATTTACTTGTCTTAGCTAATTGAAAAGCACTTGAAGACTAGATGCCATTGCTTTCATTTATTATATGTTTATCATTATCAGTTTGGAGCAGTATTTAATATTGCAGATAGCTTGTTCAATAGCAGTTCATTTAGTAGTGCAATTGATATCAAACATTGAGCAAATTAACTGATGACACTATTAGAAATGCTCCTAGGTTGAGTAACAAAGTGACAAAGAGGGCAAGGCCTGTTGGAAAAAAAAAAGCCTATGTAAAGTTACTTAAGCATATGATAAACAACTATGATGTCAGCTTTCTAGAATCTAGATAGTCATCAGATGGATAATAGAAAGGTGGAAACTTTATTATCTTGGAACAAGTCAAATGAATGACACATAGCATTACATATCAAATAAACTACTTCCATCTTACAATTAAAGGAAGCTTTTGAAGCAAACTCCCAGGAAAGTAAGGATATTACCAAGCCACACCTCAAACAGAGAATCATGAATATTACTGGAACATCGTATTATGTAAGTGAATATATTTAGCCACTTTTATCTAAGGATCAAAAACAACAATCAAGCAGTTGTCTGAAAGACAAACCAAAGGCTCACAATGTTTTGATGCAAGTGTTCCTTGATTTTTTTTTTTAAAGCCCATTTGACAGGTTATCTTGAAAGAGAATAAATTAGCTATTAAAGCTAAATTTAAAATGGAAAACGAAACATAAATTATTAAAAACAGGCTAAATCTAAGTGTTTTTGTCCTCATCATACTCCCGGTGGGAGTTCGTACAAAATTAAATACAGTCAAATTATTGTTCACTGCGTTGCTTAATATTAGCACACTGACATCATCAGAATTCTAGAAATCTTTTATAAAGTCCTTTAGGGAAGAATTACATGCATTCTTCTTTAAAGAACTAGATTGTGTTACTCTCTGACCTTTGCAAAAAATAAATCTGGCAGACTTTTAACAACCCAAATCGTCAGCATGACGCAAATACTTCTTTAAAAAATTCCCTGCCAACTTCGCAGCCAAACAAACGTCTCCACAGATGAGTTTGCGTGTGCTAAAGTGTGCGTGTATGCATATGTGCTCCAGTGTTTGTTCTGGTGTGTATGTATGCGTGTGCATGTGTGCGAAGCATCTTCTGAAGTATAGTCACAAAGCCGTGCTGGTTACGCATGTGTTGCACTGATGTGTGGGCTTCACAGATTCATCACAGGCTTGAGAATCAGATGAAACGCTGTTTAGTTCAAGCGCTCTATCATTTCCCAAACTGCTCCATCCCTCGGATTTCACATTTGACCCTGTAAGGGTGGAATACATCTTGAAAGGAAAGCAGAAGGGGAAATAAATCAATAATCAGAAAAGTTCAAGCATTTGAACTTTTATTTTCATAAGCCTACTCTCTACCACACTGTGAGTATGCTTAGGGAGAAATGTAGTGCGGTTGGAAGGTAAAGAAAGAGTTAAAGTGTATGGAGGGTACATTGGAGCGATCTGATGTAGGAAGATGAAACATTTCCAATTGAATTTGGACAAGGTATTGCAATCACTCGAGTAATCAGATCTACTGCCTACTTGACATTTCGATCAAAGGAAAATGCTCTCAGATACCAGGGAGAAAGGTTTGTACCAACAGTGCTGTGAAACTCAAAAAGGGATGGTTCACATTGGTTCCTTGTCTTCGGTCTTGGGAGAAGAATTCCTTTGGGCCCAAAATCACATGTATTCCATGTGGAAACAGCCCAATTGGCAACACTGTCTTACTATGAATAACTTTCTTGTTTCTGAAAATGCCAAAGCTTCCCACATACGCACACACAGCGGCTTCCCATTTGCCTTGCAAGCCCAATCTATTTGCTGACGTCAAAAATAATGTCTTGTACAGAACAAAGTAACTTATTTATAAACTCAAGCACCATTTTTGTATCATTCCCTCTCAACACATCATCAGAGATGTTCAACCTAAGGCATGTCTGAACAGTTTTTCAAATTCTGAAACCTGATGTCATGTCTCACTTTAGCTGATTAGCTGATGAATAAGGTCTCATTGTTAAAACAGAGCTAAGCCTTGCAAAACAGTACTACAGTGGACACGTGTTTGTTTGATAACTTATTTTCGATTTAGGTTTATGTATATGCTTTATTTTATAAATTAACACTTTTTTTAGCGAGGCACCATTAGATGCCAGTGTTTTCTTGTCATATCTATGGTAAGATTTGATTTCAAAAACAGTATCATAGCTATTAAACTATATCTTATGATTTCAAATACAGTTGAGGTCAAAAGTTTACATACACCTTGCAGAATCTGCAAAATGTTAATTATTTTACCAAAATAAGAGGGATCATACAAAATGCATGTTATTTTTTATTTAGTACTGACCTGAATAAGATATTTCACATAAGAGATGTTTACATATAGTCCACAAAAGAAAATAATAGTTGAATTTATACAAATTTCCCTGTTCAAAAGTTTACATACACTTGATTCTTAATACTGTGTTGTTAACTGAATGACCCACAGCTGTTTTTTGTTTTTGTTTAGTGATGGTTGTTCAAAAGTTCCTTGTTTTTCCTGAACAAACTGCATCCCTTCTTCAGAAAGGTCCCACAAATTATTTGGTTTTTCAGAATTTTTGTGTATTTGAACCCTTCCCAACAATGACTATATGACTTTGAGATCCATCTATTCACACTGAGGATAACTGAGGGACTCATATGCAACTATTACAAAAGGTTCAAATGCTCACTGATGCTTCAGAAAGAAAATATGATGCATTAAGAGGTGGGGTGTGAAAACTTTTTGAATTTGAAGATTTAACTTTTTAAATTTAACTTATTTTGTCTTCTGGAAAACACTTAAGTATCTTCTCTAGCTTTTGAAAGCAGTACTAAATGGAAAAAAATATATTTAGGCAAAATAAGAAAAATATACATATCTTCATTCTGTTCAAAAGTTTACACCCCTGGCTCTTAATGCATCGTTTTTCCTTCTGGAGCATCAGTGAGTGTTTTAACCTTCTGTAATAGTAATAAATTATTATATTATTAATTATTATAATAGTAAGTACAAGTAAAGTGTAACAAGGACACCTTAAAATAAAGTGTTACCAACAATTTTTGACTAATTATCCAAATAATGTATAGGCCAACAAAGCTATTCTTATCAGAGCATGTGAGCAGAGCATAGTGGGAAGCGAATCAGTGAACGAGAGGGTAGGGTCATTTTACCAGCCTTGCCATGTTACAGCACAGTAGTGCTATTGCAAACAGGAACAAGTAAACTACATAGAAATTTCCTGATGGCGAGTTATTTAACAGACCTTGCTTTTCTGGTGAGCATGAGCGGAACACACATTCATAGGCCCTGTCCCACATGGTATATTTGAAGAGTTCAGATGCAAAAGCCTCTAAGTCCATCTGACGTTTTTCTTTAAAATTAGCATTTCTTTCTGGCTACTTTGTATAGGTTTCTATGTAAGTTCTTGGAATTTTTTTGCGAGTTTGGAGTAAAAGTATTTGATGGACGTATACTATGTGTCAGGAGCATTCACAGTATCATTATCTCATTTCTGACCGAGAAATTATTTTATTATTTTTCTTCTGCTCTAGCTTCCCCAGCCTTAAAAATACCTGAGATTTCCAAATCCCTGAGGCATGTTGACTTTCTGAACCATGTGAGTTCCGAGAAATACCATTTCAAATGTTATCAGTGAACAGAGTTTAATGTGTGTCTGTTTTTGTCAGGGTTTGGGGAAAAAGTGATCCCCCTTAGGCCACAAGTGGTCTGAACGCATCTCAGAGGATTGTGATTTAATTACCAGAGAAGGTTCAGCGGTTGCTTACAGGAGAAAAGCTGCCACAAAATGACACATACACATACTACAAAAATGAGACCCCATCATGCTGCCTATGGGAATGCGTGCTGATAACAGCAAACAGCAGTTTGTTTACATAATGATGCATGAAGTTTAATCTGAAATATTTAAAAAATGTTTTTGATTCTGAAATAGATTGTTGTTTTAGGAGTTATGAATGGTTACACAGGATTTGCTCTTGTTGTCAAACTATGTGTTAGCTTACAGAAGAAAATTCCCCACGACACATGCCAGCTTAGATAAAATTCTCACTGAAATACCGGAAAACATGCCTAATGTGAAGAATTTGTGCGCAGCTGCTCTCTTCTTAGTTCTGGATACACCCAAGACAAACATGGTAGTTAGAAGGTTTCTGTCAGCAGTGGCAGAACTAACAATATTGGTGTGTATTTATTTTGTGAAATCCTGGACATGCATCCTAGTGGATATCCCATGTTTGTCAGTAGGATGAAAGAACAATACTGTGGGTGTGGGTGTGTGTGGCAGGGAAGTTGCTTTTGGTTAACACTTTTACTTTCATAGTAATTTTGTATGCATTTGTTATCAACATGCATGAAGCAAATGTTATTCTAATTTCCTAATTTTACTAACATTTTTGCTTTTGTTTCCCATTAGGTTTGACATTTTGTCCTGAGGGCGAAGTTTCTCATTACCGAAAGGTAAGTTGAGGGCACACTGACAGCTCGAGTTTTCAAGTAGAAGTAGAAGGATAAGATCTCCTGCTGGCGATCCGCAGGGCTGATGCTCTGTAATTGAGCACAGATGATGCTCGGCCCACTCAGTGATTTGTGGACAACACAGTGCCCCCGGCAGGTTTGTGAAGCTTTTGAAGCTGTGACCTTTTGTTGCCAGTGAATGACCCCAAACCTGACCAGTATTAATAGAAAACTAGACTTTGAAAACCGAAATGCTTATTATGCATCATTGCTTATAGCACATCGCTTTTACCTTGACGCAAGGGGGTGGGTGTGTGTGCCTGTGTGATTCATGCAGAACACTGTCTGTGGGCAGAAATTGATCATGTCTGCCTGTGCTTTAACGGAGGCAGACAGAATCCTGGATCTTCCTCATTAAGGTCTGAGAAGGATGTGTCAGGAACAGACATGTTGAAGCCCCCCTCAAATGACACACAACCCAAACAGCAGCTGAAACGCTGAAAAATCACCGGGAGCCGTTGTGCCGTGTCAGTGTGTCACATCTGGTTTGCGAGCTGAGAGACTGTGGCCAGAGGCTTTATCTTTCAATAAACTGATGTTCTAACAGCCGTGCTTATAAAATACTCTATGGCTGGCACTATGGCATGCCAACCCAGGTGCTTGGAAACTGGGGGGGGGGAGAAACAAACAAACATACAGCACTGGGAGCCGGTTCAGCAGCTTTATATATTTCATAAACTTTATGTAAATAGTGAGACACTTGTGTAAGCACATTTATGAAACGTTTATCTTCTCTGCGTTTGGAAGGTTCAAGCACTCTTAGCATATATGGTTCGTTTGGCTTGGCTAACAAAACTAAACAAAGCTAATTCTGAATCTAGTTCAGGAAGCTGACGGATGTTAACTTGTTATAGTCAAGAGCTGCAGTTCCTTTCACAAAACGGGATTCATAGTGACCAATAGTGTTTGTATATGAGAATTCCATTACCTCTGCAACCATAGTTTTCGCCAAAATAGTTACTGTTGTTGATCTTTCTGTAAACCTCTGGTCACTGCTCTGTGTTTGTCAAATTATGTGGCTTAGCAACCACATAGCAATGCTCTAAAAACCATCCGGGGTGCGTTTAACATACAACATAACTCACTTTTTAACCACCATAGTATGATGCTTTGCTTCAGAAACTAACTAGCTAGTCGCAACTGTTTCCTGAACATGGTCACATCTCTGTTGTTTGAATCACATTTGGTTCAACAATAAAGGATGGATGTCATGCTGATTGGTGAAGTAATAACTTCTACTAATTAACTGATTCAAGTTCTCAAAGATGATGCTGTGACAATAATGACACATGATGACTACTGTTTTTTTGTTCCTTGTCCTTTTGCTTTATTTGATGTTTGATTCATCATGGTTTTGCTTTACGCCATACTCTGGGCTTCCTTGTTAAAAAGTAGTCTGAAAATCTTTGCAACCACATAGCAATGTGCTAAAAACAAGCGTGCCGCCCTGAAAAGTAAAGTCAAAACATCTTGATCGCCACCAGATGACTGGATGCAGTATAGGTCATAAACCCCGCCCTGTCCATGTAATCTAATGGGGCGTGAGACAAACTAAATAATCAAATTACACTTACATCCAAAGATGGTTTCTGTCATTTGAGGTAGTTCTGATCATGCTGATGTATGTTCAAGTTTTCATTTTTCTCCACACTACTGGGCAGACTCTGGCTCCAAACGAATCTCTACTGCGCAGACTCGGGATCAAAATTACAGCGGCAATACTGAGATGCTTTGGCTTCACTTTTCTATAGTGGAACGAAGGGGAGATGCCTCATTCATCTTTTTTAGTCTATGAAATACTTGAAGTCCTCAACAATTCAAAATCAAAGTTTTATGGCTTTTCGTATGAATATATTAGCTTAAAGGTTATTAGTGTTGTGGGTAACGCATTACAAGTAATGCGAGTTACGTATTCAGATAAAAAAAACTGATTCATTATCCCTCAAAATGGGAAAAAAAACAGTGTAATGCAGCTCAGAATATAACACAAAGCTGAAATAATTAAATATGTTAGATAATACAAATATCCTTTATGTACCAGTGTTTTTGCTGCTGACCTTTGATGATCCAATTCAACCATACTGATAAGCCAAAATTAGGCTGCGTTTTCATTAGTGCGTTTTCGTTTTAAAACGCATAACTTTTCCTAAGTTAAGCCTATCATTTACACTGCTCTAGCATTTTCAACCCTCGAACTCCAGGTTTGTGTTTCAGTGTAAACTGTTTCAGTGCTCATTGTTGTACCCATATATCTGTATAGGTAGATGCATTATTCGACCGCGTCAAGCACGACGCGTCCTCCATCAATAATAAGGGATCTACCTATACGTATCTATGGCTGTACCTGCATTAAAGGGGTCATCGGATGCCCATTTTCCACAAGTTGATATGATTCTTCAGGGTCTTAATGAAAAGTCTATAATATAATTTGGTTAAAAATTCTCAATGGTTGTGTAAAACAACACCCATTTTACCTTCCCAAAATAAGCTCTGCAAAAATCATCTCATTCTGGTCGAGGCTGCTTTAAATGCAGATGAGCTCTGCTCGCCCCGCCCCTCTGTGAAGAGACAAGTCTGTTTACTGTTAACTTTAACTTGCTAACTAGCACATTATTAGGAAAGGCAATCGCAAAGATTCATAAAAAAAACCCATATACTCACTTCTGCTGTAAGTGAAGCTGGATCATAAATGATTTGCGCGAACATAGACATTTTATTGTTGAAGAGTGTTGAACTTTTTTTTTTTCTGCATTCTACTGTAGAGATGTGAATTTACTTTTCCTTCAGCCTGAGGCTTTTGGTGTGAAAGGGCTTTTACATTTGCCAAAAACAGAACTTTTATGTTAAAAACAAACAAGCAAGCCCTGCTCAGATTTAAAAAGTAACGTAATGCATTACTTTCCATAAAAAGTAACTAAGTAACGTAATTAGTTACTTTTCTGGGGAGTAGCACAATATTGTAATGCATTACTTTTAAAAGTAACTTTTTGTAATACTGAAGGTTATCTATAAGCTGCTGTGGTCCAAAACAATAAAATTTACATTTACAAGATATAAGCATTCAAATCTCACAGACTCTCATTTCCGCCAATATGGATCAACGATTTTGATGACGTCACCCTGCACTTAAGCTTTTCATCAAACTTTGTCCTTTGACTTTAAAAAAACAAATCTAAATGTTGAGAAAATCACCTTTAAAGTTGTCCAAATGAAGTTCTTAGCAATGCATATTACTAATCAAAAATTAATTTAGGATATATGTACAGTAGGAAATTTACAAAATATCTTCAGAGAACATGATCTCTGCTTAACAATATATAATTTTGACCCATACAATGCAATGTTGGCTATTGCTACAAATATACCGTGCTACTTACGACTGGTTTTGTGGTCCAGGATCATATTTAACTTTTGTCTAAAAGCCTTTACAGTTGCCAAAAATACAATCATCACCTAGCCCAGGTGATGAAAAGTAATGCATAAGTAACATAACACAGTTACTTTTTTTATATACACAATATTGTAATGCATTACCTTTAAAAGTAACTTTCCCCAACACTGGCAACCACATAGGAATGCACTAAAAACCTGAACAGCAGCATGTTAAAAACCACTCAGAAAACCTTTCCTCTGGTTTCACAATGCCCTAGCAACCACTGAATACCTTAGCAACCACAGAGAAACACAGTGGCAACCACTGCCAACCTCTTAGCATTAATTAATTTGCATGGTACTCACATCTTCTAGTGAGATTAAAAAAAAAAAAGTGTAGGTATGGTTTTACAGAAGACAATAAATGCTCTAATCTGGAAATATTTTTCCATGAAATGACGGAAAAAAAATGAGTACACTGATGTCAGTGTAGCAATGTGCCAGTCATGTGTGAAAAGAGTAGCTGCCAGCAATCATCCTCTCAGGAACACATTTCCTTTTATGTGCGATTCTAATTAGGCCGTGATTGACTATGTAAATTTCTCCATAATCACAGCTCATTTTCATTCTGCCAAACTACACATTTCTGTCCTCGTTTCCGTGAGCTCAGAAGCGCAGTGTGCAGCAGAAAGCCGATGTGTCTCCCACGGCAGACCGTGAGTCAGTGAGCCCCAGCGTGAAGCGCAGCAGTGCAGGGCGGCAGGAGAGCCGGGGATTGTTATGGTTTGCAGTGGGTGGATAAGGGTCATACAGAAGTGTGGCAGGGGCAGGAAACAGGTGTCAGAAATGACGCAGAGAGAGAGAGTGAGTGAGAGTACTTCAGACGAGCACACGCTCACTCACAAACACACAAACAGCAATCAACACTTCTGTCTTCAAACTGTCTAGTATTTTCAAATAAGGTAAACACCAACATTAGTCAGCCCCCCTCCCCCACATGCACACGTAAACATTTTTTTTTTCATTATTATTTACACAGCGTGGTCACCGATTTTATACCATGTTCCTTGCTTTGTACTGCATTAGCGGTGATTGCCAAGGCATGCATCACTATTGCTCATACATAGTGTTAGCGATTTGAACAAACCTCTAACCCTAAGTATTAAAATTAGAAACTTGTCCTATACCTTTTGTACTGTGGACATCTCAAATGTACTGCTTTCTGAGCCAGTAGATTTGCAATTTTGGATTTTAAAAAGGGCAACAGAACCTTACACTGATAGAGAAGAGCCTTGTGCAGATAAATTAAAATATTATAGAGATTTGAAGATGTCAGTCTCAACCTTAGCAATGATCCAGAAGTCCCTATAGCAACTATACAGAAATGGGCTTAAAACAGCCCAGAACACTTAGCAACCAATTAGCAACATATCATTGGCTGTGACTGGCATAGGCATTTACTCATATTTTCACTCATATCTAGCTAGTTCATGTAAACAGATATGTGATGACATTTTGTTTTTTGCTACTTCTGGTTTCTTCAGGAATTTCATATGAAATGTACGAGCAAAATGCAGCCTGTGGTTAACATGACTTGAATCTACTTTTTTTATGTTGAGTAAAAGTTGCTAACAACCAGCATTTAAAAAAAACCCCATAGGATATTTTGGATATCCTTTGGATATAAAACTTCCAAAATTTCAATTTTCATCTAGGATAACTACACTACACTACAATGCTGGGTTAAAAACAACCCAACTTGGGTTATTTGGCAACCCAGTGCTGGGTAAATATTGGACAGGACACATGCTGGGTTATTTAGAATCAGCTGGTTGGGTTAAATGTTTGTTCCAAACATGCTAGGTTGTTTTATTTAATTTAACTATTGTTTAAATAAAATTATATTGATTGGTTAAAATGGGCTGGAAATTAAAAATCACAACCGCAATAATCAAAAGATGAATATTTATTATTAAGCAAGAACACCCATGGACCAAAATATAAGACAAATTGAATTTATTTAGATGAATACAGCATAGTTTACATTATTGCATACATTTAAACTGATTTAACAAGCATTTTAGGAAAAAAGTGTAACATTTGAAAGTAGCATTTTAATTTGAGTGTATTCAATTGTATTCAAATAGTGCTAATTCTCATGCCGGTGTGTCTAAGAAATCTGAGCCGGTGATTGGCTGCTGTTTGCCCGGAGGAACTATGAACCTCAGACCGCCGGCTTGCATTTCACTCGTAGCTGAACGATGTCATGACTGAGTCCATAACTTGCCCATAAACAAACAGTACTGAGATAAGAGAACATATTTTAATACAGCGACGGCGCTGTGAAACACTCTCTCCTGTAGAGGAAGCAAGGGTTGTTTCATCTGAGACTTAGCGGTTGGGTAGAAAATTTTTAATAATATTTAATGACCCATTTAAAAATGACCCAGCAGCTTAGTTACAGAAAAACTACCCAGCACCTGAGTAAAAATATTAAAATAACCCAATAAAATGACCAAACAAACTGAAGTTTTGGGTTAAAAAAAATAACCCAGCATTTTTTGAAGTGCAGAAAAAACTGCCCGCACCTGGCTAAAAATATTAAAAAACAACCCAATTGAATGACCCAGCAGGCTGAACCCAGCATTTGGGTTAAAAAAATGACCATTTCTGGGTGAATATGGGATAGAACACATGCTGGGTTATTTTGACCCAGCTTGTTGGGTTTTATACATTGACCCATTTGCTACTGAAGATTTACCATTTTAAATAATTAAAGTGCACTCTAAAATCACACAAAAAACCACAGCTGCAATAATGGCGTACTAGGGGGTTCATTATTTGTAGGGTTCATGATTTGTATTGACAGTAAAAATGATCCAGCAGATAAGTGACAAAAAACTAAAAACTACCCAGCACCTGGGTAAAAAAATATTAAAATAACACAATAAAATGACCCAACAAGCTGAACCTATCATTTGGGCAAAAAAAAAAAAATCCAGCAGTGAGTGCAGAAGAACGACCAAGCAATATATTATAGGGAACTGCTTATAACAAAACATTAATATTTATCAGTACAAATGCTAATATAGTTATCATTCTTGGTGTGAACAGACCTTAACTCTTTTAGTGACTTTATATCTTGTGGTTGTGACTCATGCCTCATAACTCCATATCCCACAATGTAGCTTGATTTCTTTTGTCTCTTGTTTTTTTCACTCTGAGGTGGAAACAGGCATCCACAGTCCCTATATGGGTTTCATTGATTGAGGATATTATGGTAATTCTGTGTCACAGAATACATGTGATATTCACAGCGGCAAACAATTCAATTAAACACAAGATCACTCTAGCAGCAATCTGTGGATAAAAGGACTCTTCTTGTTATTGTCTGTTGATTCAGGTATATGTTCTGCCCCGCTCACGCTGCCATTAACAGTCGACTTCCGATTTTCCTGTTTGTGTGGGCTGCCCAGGATATTTTCCTTCTGTGCGTCTAACAGGAAGAGAGTCGACTGGGGGTGGTGCTTTCTCTCTCTCTCTCTTCTCGTGACTCATCAGAGCAACCCGCATCCACTCAAAAGCACACTGTGCTGTTCTGCTTTCCTGGGCTACAATAGGGACTCACGATCACTCTTTCTCGCTTTTTCTCTCGCTCTGGCCTTTATCCCTTCCTGTGTCTTTCACAAAGACGTACACATTGTCTAATCGTTCTTTTTTTATAAGACGGATATGCAACAAACGGCTCCTCGTGCCAGAACACAGTACGTGGAATAATGTGTATAAGAATTATGCAAAGTCGGGCTTCTTTTGAAGTTCACAACATGACGCAACCCCTTTGAGTGCATGGGTTTTTGAACATAAAACAAAATGGTGCAGGATTCTGGGAAGACGGGTAATTGTGTTGCTAAGGAGAGCATAGGGGGATTGTGTTTGTGCATACTGGTTCAACAAGAATAAACACGTTCAATTTATTGCTCTGCCATTGTGTCTCTGTATGTTGTCACAACCAGCAGTCCCGCTGGACTTGGCATTGTTTGGACTCAGTCTCAGGTTGAGCTGTCGGCCCAGAAGCCAGACGAAAGCAGGAAAGAATTTTCATCACAATGAAGCCTGTTTCTTGATTCGTGTCTCACTCAGAATCCCAAAGAGCCTGTTAATTATTCAGACGTGAATAAAACACCTGGCCCAAACCTGATGGAGCTAGAATATGACAAAGAAATTGGGATTTCGTAAATATGCATTTCAGACACTTGTCATGTTACAAAATGCGTATTTTTTGGGTTTGCATTTTGTGAATTTGAATTTTCAGATTTCTTAGAATTGATTTTACGAAATGATAGTGATTCTTAAATCCCAAGAATCGATTAGTCCAGCCTGTTTTTAGTTAATGAATGGAACGTTGTAGCGTACCTCGCATCCAGTAAATCGTAATAAGCTTTGTCCTTGTTACTTTTGATATGAAACAAAGTCTCAGATTTCAAATACTGTTCTTTTTTTTTTTTATACAGTATTCAAACAATAAACACCATTTGGCTCTGTTTGTGAGGTGACAGATCGCAGTAGCACCTCAGTTAAAGAGAAACGGCAGTGTGAAGCGCACATGAACTGATCTTCTTTGCGTTAAAACCAGTTACAAAATGAAATAAACATAACAAACATCTGAATGTATGTTAAAAGAAGGAGTACAACTTACCAAAATTCATATCCTGTCTTATGTAATCGCTCAATCAGTGTTTCAGCTGTGGAAAGACGTCAGTATAACAGCTTGTAAACAATGTCACATAATCGTTAGTCAGCTAGAAAAATTAACTCTAGGAGCATTTTGCAAAATATATGCACCATATAATATATTCATTATCATTTTTACTGTTCTTCAATGTTTAAATAAATTTGTCAAGTTTTTATGACAGCCACCATTTAAATTTTTATATTTCAAAAAACAGATTGGAGTAGAAATATAATTATGTGATTGTAACTTAATTATTATAAAAACTTCATTGAGTGTAATTTAATTTTAATTCATTTTAACCTTCAGTGTTATAGTAATGTAGTACCAACTGACTCTGATGTATGTTTTACAGCAGTTGAGAGATTATTTTTCCCTGAGAAAATTTGACATGTACTGTACCTGATATATATCCAAAATAATCTACATTGAATCGGAAATCAAATCGAATGCAAGCTTGTGAATCAGAATAAAATTAAATCATTAAATCAAAACCACATGTGACCCTGGACCACAAAACTAGTCATAATGGTCAATTTTTTGAAATAGAGATTTATATACATCATATGAAATCTGAATAAATAAGCTTTTCATTGATGTATGGAGTTAGGATTGTTGTTAGGATAGGACAATATTTGGCAGAGATTTATTTGAAAATCTGGAGTCTGAGGGTGCAAAAAAATGGAAATATTGAAAAAATCGCCCTTTAAAGTTGTCCACAGGGCTGGGCGATATGGGCAAAAAAATTATCACAATTTTTTTCATATCAGTCGATATCGATAATTATCACGATAAATGTCAAATCTTTATTTCTTTCAAGTTTAAAGTCAGATTTTTGCTCCAAAGTGAAAGTTGTAGAAACCAGACCTTAACAAAATAAAAATCTAAATGTTGTTTCAAATCAAGAAACAGGTTTGGTTTGTCTGATAATGATAATAATAATAATAATAATAATAATAATAATAATAATAATAATAATAATAATATCACTTTTTTGTCTCTTGATAGTAGCTTGAGGATGCAGAGGTAATTTTTTGTTCATTATCAATCAGTAACATCTGTAAAAATTGTAGCAACCTCAGTTTTATATGGTTAAATTTTATGGGTTTTTTTTATTTATTTATTTTTTTTTAAATTAAGCATTGGTCTAGCAAGCATACATTTTAAATCATGATAAACACAACTAAAACCACACATAATGGTACCTCAATACCATGGTAAAAATATAACTACATGGTTTTATAGGTAGCCTATTTGTATGAAAAACGGTAGTCTAAAAACATTCAGTATAAATGCACATATTCTATAGCTTAATCACAAATACATACATACTATAATTATATACCATTACTCCCACATTGCTGCCACAATACCATGGTGCAGTGAGTGTTACTACAGTAAATCCATGGTAAATGATGGTGATGTTGAACTGTGTTCCGAGCAGATAAACAGTCCGTGTGGCGCGATTCAAATGAGTCGTGCTGTTTTGTTCCGCTTGGCACATAAAAATTATATCGAACATTTATCGAACTCTTCATATCGTTTTATTGAGGAAAATTATATCGCGATAATTATCGTTATTGAATTATCGCCTAGCGCTAGTTGTCCAAATGAAGTTCTTAGCAATGCATATTACTAAATTTAGTTTTGATATTTACGGTAGGAAATTTACAAAATATCTTCATGGAATACGATCTTTATTTGATATCCTAATGATTTTTGAAAATCGATAATTTTCACCGATACAATGTGTTTTTGGCTATTGCTACAAATATACCCGTGCTACTTAAGTTTTGTGGTCCAGGGTCACGTATTTGATGCTTTATATGATAACAAAATTACAGCAAATCAAATCGCAAGCTTGTGAATCATAATCAGACTGAATCCTTATATATATCCCAGGCAATTCACCCTCATTTCAGAAGGGGGCGCCCGCAGTAATGCAACTCTGTTTGATAACCGCCGCCAGAAGAACAGCGAATGCCACGAGTTGCACACTTGAAAACAAAGACCACTAGACAGTGATCATGTGCTGATTCTGAACGCGTCTCTCCCTGACAAAGGAGTATAACGTTACTTTAAAGGCTTGCGCGCTCAACTGTCTGCGAAATGTAGCTTTGTCCTCTTGTATCCTACCTCTCTCATTCGACACAAATCCAAATATTCCATAATAGTTTTGTGTTTGTGTGCACCGGCGCGATTACTTCAACTTTCCTCATACCAGCAAAATCAACTTAAACAAACAAAAAAAACTAATTATTATTATTCCTTGTATGTATATATGTACTGCAGATTTTATAGCCTATATATGACATGAATTTGATATAATATTTAGTATTTTCACATGTAGGTGGAAATAATTGTAATTTGTACTACCGTCTGTTTAAAATAAATGAAAAAAAAAACATAGCATAGTAGATTTTCTGTTGTACCGAAATCGTATTGAACTGAGACCCTCGAACCGAGGTACGTACCGAACCGTAACATCTTTGTACCGTTACACCCCTAATATATATATATATTATATATATATATATATATATATATATATACACACACACACACACACACACGTACAGACGTGTGTATATATATATAAATATATGCTGCATTCTAAAGATCAATTTTTCATTTTTCTAGCTCCATAAAACCGGATGCATAGCTCTGGTCCACGCAGAAAAGCGAGATGAGGAGGAGGAATGAATGAAGAGGAGATTTACGTAGAGGTCTGAGGATCAGACGGTGACTGAATGAGCAGAATACTAATGCGATCGCGTGAGGAGACCAGATTTCTCTGAGCATTTTTTTACACAGATGTTATTTTTTGGTTCGTCATTCTCGCTAATACTGATTCAGTGTCCTCTTCCTGCAGTCATCCACCACATCACAATGACGACAGGCTCCACGGCAACCAGCAATTTTAAGCGACTGAGAAAGTCACAGAGGGAACATAGAGACATAATTAGAATAAATTTTCAGCCACTTCTGTCTTACTCTAGTGTCAGAAATAGGTTGCTCTGATGTAACACTTGCAGGTGTTATGCACTTAGTATTCACACACTAAACGAGATGAAAAGAAGTAAACTGTCATACAGGAAGTAGAGAGAATGAGGATTGGACTGTTTGTTCCTCAGACATTTGATTCTGTAACTGTGACTGAAATCTCTCCAGTCCATTTATTGGTTTGCCACACTCACGCTTAGATTTGAAAGAGAGGGGTAGGGGATTGTCTTGATTTGCATTTTCTGAAGGAAATACCATTTCTTCAAGGCAGCAACAGAATAGCATTAAAGTTTAATAGAAGTTTAGGTTTTAGCCTGTGGTTCTGCGTAAATGATTTTGCATCAGAGCGTTGTCATGACACTCGGCGCACGTCTTTGCTGTCGACTGCACGCAAGAATCAAAACATGATCACTGTGCAGCGTAAAGGCAGCTATAAATGGTTGAATATACGCAAGACGAGACCAATCACAGCTCGGTATGTAAATTGATGTAAATTATAAAGCTTTCACACTGACCCCAGTCCATTTGTCGTCAGAGTTCATGTTTGGTTGGTGACAAAGTGTTTTACACCACATCAGGTCTGCATGAAATGTTGGTCTGGGTCGCAGTTTTATTGCAGTCTGAAAGTGATCTGAAATTGTTGACACATCCATGCTGCAGGTACTGCTAAATTGTACTACAATGCATTTCTAATTGCTGCATGTCTTCCAAATTTATAGCAAGGTTTGCATGGTACATTCAATACATAAAAAATGACTTGGCTACAGACAAGATTTTTTATCTAAAATAAAGGTTTTAATATATTATGCCATGGTAATTTTACACATTGTGCCATAAATAACACCATATTCTGTTCATGCTTTATTCCTATAGCCCGTTTCTGCAGTACATCATTGCCAGAAAAATAGCAGTGCCCCTCGGGGTGTTAAATTTTCTTTATAAATCTGAAGTGACAAATAACATCGGTATAGAATCTTCTCACGCTGAGATGTTACCAAGAGACAACAGTGAACAGCTGCCACTAGTGATGGCGATGATGTTCAGAGCCAAAAGTACAATGTGAAAAGATGAAGGCAGGGGAGGGTGAAGGAAGTTTTGACTATAACTTTTCTAACTATAGAAATTTGTATATAGTTTATATATTTCATAAATTAACATTTATGGAATGAAGTGTAAAAACACTTCATTTTTCACAGAATGCGTTTTTTTGTTTTGATTTTTTAATGAATGAACAAACTACACTGTAAAAAACAATTGGTTGAGTCAACTTAAAATAATTTGTTACCTGGCTGCCTTAAAATTTTAAGTTCAGTCAACTCAAACAAAGTTTATTCAGCTTAAAATATTAAATTATACTAAGTGACAACTTGGATATTTGAGTTGATTCAACTTAAAAATTGGGTTACTTACCCATCTGTTAAGTTTAGCAAACACAAATATCTAAGTTGTTACTTAGTACAACTTAACATTTCAAGTTGACTAAACTTATTTAAGTTGACTGAACTTAAAATTTTTAGGCAGCAGGGTAACAAATTATTTTAACTAAACTGCTGTGTTGCTCAGAGATGCAACAATTCTGCTGTGGCTTCAAAGGTATGTTCATTGCAAAAACACATAATATCGTGTTTAAAATATAACACAATATCAGTATTCTTGTTTACTGAACTGTTGTATAAAATTGCGTTTTAGTTCATGATAGATCAGGACAAAATTAGCACTCATGTCATATTGCTCTTGCTGGCCATGTGATATTTTGTGATCTATAAATATGAAACAGCAAATCATACAGGAGCCTTTTTACCTCAATATCTTGAAATTTAGGGCATAACTGCATTTACAGAGTTGTTGCCCTGCATCATATTTGTTAACACTCAACTGTATAAAATATAAGATGATGTACAGGTCTAGGGGCGGTTCCAGCGCACTAAGTGCGTTAAAATATTTTAATCATGTTATTTTTTTCATATCTAATTAATTAAGTTGACAGCCATATTTATATATCACTATATGAGTATTTTTTTTTCATGGTAACAATGTATATCACAATATAGTTATTTTTGCTTCAAAAGTCTTTATGATATAAAATTTTGATACTAAAATTTTGGTGTTAATATCACCAAAAACTAATACTAGCCTATATTAAAAAACAAAACAAAAACAAAACTCGAGCTCACTGAAGACAAGTAAACAGTCAACATTTAAATAAAAATAAGAAACTAATTACAAGCAATAAGACAAAAAACTGTTACATGCATTTTCCTTCTTATTAATGTTACAAAAGTGATTTTGGGTGTTCACACTTGTAGTTTACTTTGCTTGGTTCATTTGGTCTAGACCAAAAAGGAAAATGATAGCATTTACCATTTTTGACAGCGAACCTAAAGATACAGGACCTAAAAGCATAGTGATACGTTCACAACCTGATTAGTCGGGTTGAATGATGTCTTTCTCCTGATGGAATTCATCCCAAACAAAAAGATCTGTTCAACTTAAAGCAGCACTGAGCAAACCGATTGGTGTATGTCATTAAAGCACCCATTCATCGATCTGTCTTCTCAGTGCTGCTTTAGGTTGAATACACCTAATAGCGTCTGCTTGACTAAGCGCGCTCATTGTTGCGTGTACATATGGTTTTATTTTCACCACCTGCAAACTCACAAAGAGCTCATAAAAGGCACTTTACCTCCTCGTTGCTACATGTTTCCCCTGTACCCATTTTATTTTGTATACACCACTTGTTCCCTTCGTGAAATCATGTTGCATAGCATTGCATTTTGTCCTTAATTCCTGGTTTTTAGTTCATTTAGAAGCATTTGGTCCTTGTTGCATTCATATTTCATTCAAGACCCATCTTTTTAGTGATCTCAGTCTGCTTGTTTGGTGTGAACCAGTGTTTGGATGGCAGCGTTTACACAGCAATTGCACCATAGTTTGTTTTAATCGAACCAAACATGACAAGTGTGAACACACCCTTAGTCAAGAGCAGTGAGAGATTGTCTTTCTTTTTTTGTTTGATTAACATGAATGACTGCTGTTACTTTAAAGAGTTAGTTTAACCAAAAATGAAAATTAGCCCAATATTTACTCACTGTCCAGGCATCCTAGGTATATGACTTCCTCCTTTCAGAGGAATGCAGTCGGTGCTATATTAAAAATTATCCAGGCATTTCCAAGCTCTGTCATGGAAATGGGCAGGTGTTTCACTTCATTAGTCCAAATGTTTTAAATATGTATATTTTTCCTACAAAAAATGCATCGATTCACTACAAGAGGCCTTTATTCACCACCCGGAACTGTGTGAGGCACTTTTTATTGTGGATGGATGCACTTTATTGGACTTGTTTTGAACTGATAAAAAGAAACACCCACCCATTGCCATATTAGAGCTTGAAAATGCCTGTATTTAACCGTTCAATGCCTATAAAGAGGCAAAAATAACTGTTCTCCACCAGATAGTGCGCACATATAGCAAAATGAGTACTCTTTCGCTGCTGATTGCGTTTCAACACATAAAATCACTTGTTTTTAAACCGCAATGCTTTAAAACATATGGAAATTATGTGTTTTTGTGACTGAGTAGCACAGAAACATTGCGTGCATGTATAACAGTGACAGAGACAATAGGCCAAAATCTCTGCCAGGTTCTCACAACCACCCAAAAAAAAAAAAAAAAAACCTGCTCAGTTGCTACTCAAAAGTAGCCCAAAATTAACCCAAATCACATTCTGGGGGTAAAATACAAGTTTTTTGGCACGATTCCAATGGGTAAAATTCGCATTACAGGGGCTAAATATTATTATTGGGGGTCGGTATTGGTTGCAGCGACCCAAATAACGTTGTATTTAGTCCCTGGAATGCAACTTTTACCAGGGGAACCCCACCAAAAAAACATGTATTTTACGGATTTGGAACGACATGAGAGTAAGTACATTATTTTTTTTTTTGTCTTTCTTCTTCTTCTTTTTTTTTTTTTTTTTTTTTTTTTTTCTTTTTTTCCCAGTGAACTGTTTCTTAAATAGTAACATATCAAATTTGCTTTATATCAATTTGTCTTGGTCAAAGTAAGAACCAAATGTACTTTCATTAAAAACAAGAACAAAACTACTACTAATGATACTTCAGACAAACATCTACAATAAAAGAGTCTCCAATAGTTACTCCAAATTGAACACATTTTTCCTGCACTCATAGCAATTATGCTCTTTGTCTTTCCCTTTCCCTTTGCCCTCATTAAATTAATAATCAAACTTGAAAGGAAAGGGTACAGGGCAGATCTTACAATCCCTTTCAATCGTTTCTCCCTTCCTTCCACCCTTATGTAAGGACACAATGTCTGTAACCTGGCTGCAGCCCGTTATATAAGAATCATGTTAAATATGGAGAGGTTTGTTTGTGTCTGACAGTTTGAGGTGAAGTAGACATTAGGGCCTCTGCTCTTCAACTTCTCCAAGTAGGTTCCATATTAATGAGGACTCCTTTGAACAGCACAGATTCCTAGGCTTTAATTATTCACATGTAATCCATTATGTGGATAAGCAGTAAAGCTTTTGGAAAATATTTACATATCAAGGACCAGGTGAGGAATTTGGTGGTGATTACAGAAATGATTATTTGGTACAAGACCAATGTACAACATAGGAAGTACACCACAATTTTGGCAAAATGTGACTGTCTTTCTGATTAATTAATGCTCATTCTCAAAATGTGATACACACACACTCACATTTGAACTACATTACTATTTGCATAATAATCCAACGTGACCCATTTGCTCTTTCTGCTTCTTTAATTATAGCTTATCAGCTTGGACTTTTCATCCAGATCCATTAATCACTGGCCTGCAACGAAAATGACTCCTTTATATTGTGTTCTTCTAAAGAATGCTTCACTTGAATACAAATGTGAGGTTTTCACAAGAAGGAGAAAAAAGCAAAGCTGAGCCCAGAGATACAAGAAACTATCTGTATCCTTAATGTTCTTCAGAACCATCTAGCTGATCTGTGTCTCAAGTACTCGTACCAGCAATGAGTCCAGGGAACAGAATGTTCTGAGCTTAGTAATCGATGTTAAAGCAGTGTTGCTTGATGCTTTACTTTCTGGTTAACACTGTTGTGTTCATAGGACCGTGATGGCACACTTTGCTTTTTTAATTGGCCATGCATTTTTCACAGCACAGTGTATGAGGACAGCTGATGCTGATCAGCTGATGTTGGTGATTTGTGCCTAGTTTGTTGATAATTACTGGCTTCATAGATACAAGCTTTTATACATACAAAGCCTTGCTGAAATATTACATAAGAGCCTGTTTTGTGTTTCTTTTTTCTTTGCTGACAGATGACGGACAGATTTTTTCAACATTGACATTGTCTTCCTCCCTTATGCATTACTGCAGCTGGTTCCTGTTTTTTCCTACTGCTATTTAAACAGCTTTAAGTGCAAGTTGGAGGGCAAAACAACCATAAAACTACAGCACAGGCCTGCCAATTTTCCATTAGTTTTAAGCCATGAATATTTAGATATAACAGAAAGAAAAGAAAAAACAGAAATGTGAATAAACTGCAAATTTTGGGCACTTGCAATTCAATAAAATGCTTACCATGGCTTAAATGAGTAATAAAGTGCAAAATAAGAGTAAAAATTCAAATTCATTGTACACTGTATGATGCGTACTATATACAAGCAAGGAGAATAACCCGGAATATAAATAGAACACAGTGAAACTGCATGATTTTCTGTAGAAAAAATGCTTAACATGAAACTATGCAATGCATATTCTGGGGGTGTCTGCTTGCCTGTACGTATGTTATGCATATGTACTCCAATATTACTTTCTAATGCATTAAGCATTCAATAGGAATCGGATAAATGTGCAATTTCATGCTGCATTCATATGGCAAATCTGCTTACTTATATAATAGTATATTCATAATCAGTGAGTTTTGTATGGAAGCCCATTTCCACCACTTAATAAAAAATAAGTAAAGGTCATTGCGACTTTTTTTCCCCTCACAATTCCAACTTTTTTTCTATACAAAGTTGCATTTCAGACTTTTTTTCTCAGAATTAAGATATACAGTTGAGATCAAAAGTTTACATCCCTCTTTCAGAATCTGCTATATATTGTATCAAACAAAATGCATGTTATTATTTAGTACTGATCTGAAAATATATATATCATATAAAAGATGTTTACATATAGCCCACAAGAGAAAATAATAGTTGAATTAATAAAAATGACCAAAAGTTCATCAAAAGTTTACATCCCCTTGTTTTATAATACTGTGTTGTGACCTTAATGATCCACAGCTCTGTTTTTTGTTTAGTGATAGTTGTTCATGAGTCCCTTGTTTGTCCTGAACAGTTAAACTGCCTGCTGTTCTTCAGAAAAATCTTTCAAAAATCATTATTTGGTTTTCCAGCATTTTTGTGTATTTGAACCCTTTCCAACAATGACTGTATGATTTTGAGGTCCATCTTTTCACACTGAGGACAACTGAGAGATTTGTATGCAACTATTACAAAAGGTTCGAACGCTCACTGATGTTCCAGAAGGAAACATGATGCATTAAGAGCCGGGGGGGTGAAAACTTTTGAACAGAATGGAGATGTGTACATTTTTCTTATTTTGCCTAATTTTTTTTTTTTTTCATTTAGTACTGCCCTTCAGAGACTACAGAAGATAGTTACATGTTTCCCAGATAACTAAATAAGTAAAAATTACCATGATCTTCAAATTCCAAAAGTTTTCACCCCTTTAGTTGTCTTCAGTGTGAAAAGATGGATCTCAACATCATACAGTCATTGTTAGAAGGGGTCCAAATACACAAAAATGTTGGAAAACCAAATAATTTGTGGGACCTGAAAGATTTTTCTGAAGAACAGTGGGCAGTTTAACGGTTCAGGACAAAAAAAGAGACTCATGAACAACTATCACTAAAAAAAAACAAAAAAAAAAACAGCTGTGGATCATTCAGGTAACAACACAGGGAATGTAAACTTTTCAACTGGGTAATTTTAATAAATTCAACTCTTATTTTCTCTTAATAAACAATAACATGCATTTGGTATGATCCCTCTTACTTTGGTAAATTAATTCACATTTTACAGATTCTGAAAGGGGGATGTAAACTTTTGATCTTAACTGTAAATTCACAATTGCATGTTAAAGTCAGAATCGTGCGATACAAACTCACAATTCTGAGAAAATATCTTTTTCCCTCAAAATTGGACTTAAATTGTAATTGCAAATTTTATATCTTGCAATTCTAAGAAAACAGCTTGGACAATTCTAGTCATTTTCTGAATATTTTGTCTTACCATGGTATAATATACATGCACCAAGGCAACAGAATGGCATTCTTTGAATTAAATTTTCTATTGCAAGTACATAGCATGGTAAATGAATTGGTAATTATTTGGTATCATGGGATGTCTAGAAGTACCATTGTATTACCATTTGACACCATCAAGTACCAAAGTACCACCACAATACTATTTTTGTAAGATTAACCTTAAGTATAACTTGCTTGATTGGTGTTTACCATAGTGCACAGGCCAAGCCAGAGAAAAAAGTTTAGCTCAGTGCTGCTGACTCAGAGCTGAATTGCACATAGATTGTGTGTGAGAGAGAAGTGCCAGTGTGAGAAGGAGGTGCCAGTGAGGAAGACGTGTGAATTACACATCGTCATGCATTGAGCAGCATTCTTAACTTGAAGATTAATGTAGTGGAAACTATCAAAAGTTTTATTGTTTTCATATCTAGAAATATGTTTTATGGTCTGCAAACTTTGCATCTCAGACCATAAGTCTGAAATGGTTCTTTACTAACTTTCTTTAAGGAGTACATTGTGTAAACTTTGGTGTAAATTGACCTTTCACAGGGAGTTTGATTGACAGGCGATCTGACCATTCATAATGACAGAATCAGCCCCACGTCTTAATGCAGTGTTGCCTTTATCAGTGAATATTTTTACCTTTTGTAATAGTTGTGTATTTTTGGAAAGGGTACAAATATGCAGAAAATGCTAGAAAGCCAAAGAATGTGCAGGGCCTGGAGGATATTTCTAAAGAACAAGGGCAGTTTAATGGCTCAGAACAAACAATCGACTTGAGAAACGAGAAACAGTCATTGATCATCCAAGTAACAACACACAGATTTGAGATTCAATGTACACCTTTAAACTGGTTGATTTTTGTAAATTCAATTAAGATGTTGTCTTGTGCAAGTGTATGTAAACTTATGAGTAGAACTGTGCATATATATATATATATATATATATATATGCACAAATAATTTTTACATATTTAAAATCTGTGTGTATTGTGCTGGAATAAACTTATGATAAACCTGTGATAAACACTGACTGTGACCTGCTGTGATCTGGTATCATTGTTTTTTCCCACCAAAAGCCTCTAACCCAGATAACCGTGTTGTAATTGCAGGCAAAGGGAGTTCCCAAACTCTGGATCCTGTTTTCCCCCTTTCCATTTCACATCATTGTTTGCTGAAGCAGCCGGTCATGCTGGATGGTCAGGAGGTCTCACCACGGCCTGCCCTTCTTTTCCCAGCACACTCAGAACATTGCCTTGGAGGGGTGACCTCACCTATTGTTCAACCTCACATTGAAACGCACTGAACACTTGAGACAAAGGTGATGTCCTATTTTGCCTTTCTACTTTGCACAACAGCCAAATGAAAGCTGCATGAACTTTTTAATGTTTTTTTTAAACGGGTAAAACACATAATCAGACATGCACTGTAATCTTTCATATTTTAGATCACTGTTCTTTTATGTAAGCATCACAATGTTCTGCACTCAATATACTCAGTATACTTATAGCATTATAAAATACACTAATGGGACTTAAGATCTACATTCTTGCTGTACAACACATCAAACTGAAATTTTCAGTATTTCAGCTGAAGCCCACAAAACAGAAAGAGTTTACATGGTGCCTCTGACAAATAGAAAATGAATGGAATCACAATGATCTGAAAAATGAAAAACACTCATGCTAGTTTCTGTTCACATAGCTGGAACTTCTAAATCCTGCTGTATAACTGCATTGTTTGAGGTTGCAGTAAACTCATCTAATGGATTGCAAACTATTCCTAATCAAGTTAAGTTACATTCCATGTACTGGATTGTCAGAAGAGTATTTGTAATTCCTGACTGTGCTTGTAAGTACATACCTGTGATGCCATAGATGTGGCATGAGTTTAACAATCATTTTTAATTTCCCATTTTTGGCATCAGCTTAACTGCAGAGCTGCTGACCAGAGAGAAGAGAAACTATGTACTGTTTGCTGTGATCTTCAGTCAGTTAATTGGAGAACTTCAGCAGTTATTAAACTTTCGTAATAACATCTCAGCTAGACATGTTTTCTTCTCATTTCAACACAAGCCAGTAAATATATGCAAAACAACAAGCTTGTATGGTGAGATGACATCAGCGCATTAACGGCTTCCCCGTTTGCGCTCAGAAAGTGATGATGACTAACCAGTGTGCGCACAGTTTCATTTCAGTCACACGTTCCTGCATGGTGCTTTCTCAGGACATTCCCACATAAGTGAGGTCACACCAGGAACACAGATGGCTGATCTTTAGAAATGTTTTTGAACTTCAGCATCAAGTTCATTTGTCTTCATTTGAACTTATAGTGCATTTATCTCAAACTGAATTAAAAGGGTAATTCTTCTAAAAATGAGTATCTGCCTGCCTGCCTGTTGATCTGTTTATTGTTTTATCATTCTGTGTATCATTTTGTCTATCCATGTCTGTTTGCCTGTCTATCTGTCTCTGTCTGTCTTTTCTATCTATCTGTCTGTCTGTCTGCTGTTCTATCTCTCTCTTTCTAAATGTCTATCTTTCTATCTGTCTGTATGTTTGTCTGTCTGTCTTTGTCTGTCTGTCTGTCTATCATCTATCTATGTCTATCTATCTATCTATCTGTCTATCTCTGTCTTTCTTTCTGTCTATCTATCGTTCTGTCGTTCTGTCTATCTATCTATCTATCTATCTATGTCTGTCTGTCTGTCTGTCTGTCTACCTTTCTATGTGTCTGGCATTATTGGGATGTCTATCTATCTATCTATCTATCTATCTATCTATCTATCTATCTATCTATCTATCTATCTATCTATCTATCTATCTATCTATCTATCTATCTATCTAACTGTCTATCCAACTATCTATCTATCTGTCATCTCTGTCTGTCTGTCTACCATTCTATGTGTCTGGCATTACTGGGATGTCTATCTATCTATCTATCTATCTATCTATCTATCTGTCTATCTATCTGTCTATCTGTCTATCTATCTATCTATCTATCTATCTATCTATCTATCTATGTCTGTCTGTCTGTCTGTCTACCTTTCTATGTGTCTGGCATTATTGGGATGTCTATCTATCTATCTATCTATCTATCTATCTATCTATCTATCTATCTATCTATCTATCTATCTATCTGTCTATCTAACTGTCTATCTAACTGTCTATCCAACTATCTATCTATCTGTCATCTCTGTCTGTCTGTCTGTCTGTCTACCATTCTATGTGTCTGGCATTATTGGGATGTCTATCTCTGTCTTTCTATCTGTCTATCTATCTGCTGTTCTGTCTATCTCTTTCTGTCTGTCTTTCTATCGGTTTGTCTTTCTGTTTGTATATTTGTCTGCTGTTCTAGCTGTCTGTCTGACTGTCTGTCTGTCTATCTGTGTGTCAGTCTGTCTGTCTCTCTGCTGTTCTATCTATCTATTTACTGTCTATTCTGTCTGTCTATCATTCTATCTATTGTTCTGTCATTATTGGGGTTCAGAACAACATTTAAGCCTCCTGCCTTTCATTTAATGTACAGAAACACATTCTTCAAAATAAGAGAAAGAACTACAGGTTTGGAACTATTCCTTTTAAACTGGCTTACCTTGAATTAACAGTGCCTTAATTGAGATATCTGGAAATACATTTTCATCTCTCACAGCATTAAGATTACTTAAAATGACACATGTACAAACAGGCATTCCTACACCTACACTGGCAGAGCACGTATACTCACAGCTCATCAAGATCTGAATTTCCCAGCTGTAGCTTGCAGTGGTGTGATTCATAAAGGCCTGACTGAGAGAAGCAGTGTGGACACAAGAGACCGCGGGCCAGTATTGTAAACTTGGGCTTTATCATGAGTCCTTATCTCTGTGGATACAAGAACAGGGAAATTCACCAACCCACATTCTCTCTGATGTTCCCGTGAATCAGACTAGAAAGCGGTAACCCTCACATGTCTTTCACTCTTCATCAACTTCTTTGTAAAGTCTCAACTCCTTTTGCGTTATTACAAATTCACAGGGTTCAGGACAAGTTATTATGGGAGGCTTACCCAATTGTCCTCATACTCAGTTAGCAGTTTAAAGTCATTGTTTCCTCCTAAATGTTTTAATTGTATTAAAAAAAAAACAAAAAAAGAACAAAACTTAAAATTAGTTAAATTGGTTAAAAATAACTTTAAACATACATTACACAGTCATACTATAAATGTAAATTTTAAACCTGATGTAGGTAAAATGTTAATACATAAACTTTCTTTGTATGTTTAAAAGTGTGGGGTTAATAATTTTTGTATCCAGCAAGGATGAAAAGTTACAGTGAAGACATTTATAATGTTACAAGGAAATTTTATAATGAACATTGCTATTCCTTTTGAACTTTAGGAAATAAATTTTAAAATAAAAATATATTTAAAGTAATAATAATATTTATGTATTTTTACACAGTATGTATTTTGATCAAATATATGCAGCCTTGGTGACCATAATTCAAAAATATTTAAAAGTGTGAAGAATTTCTGGAAGAACAAAATTTTCATCATGTTATATTGACTACACACTTTTTTTATAAATAAACCCAAAATGCTATTCTCAAAACCCATTAGCAATTCAGGGAAGCCGTGGAAAATTATCCTTCTGGGTGGGCTACAAATTGACGTCACGACTGAATAGATCCACATTATTGAATCACATGAATTGCCACATGCCTTTATAAAGAACACGTAGGTAATGCCGAATGAAAAAGGGATACAGGTAATAGTCTTTACAATTGAATAACTACATTTGCCCAATTGGATTCTGGAAAATGCACAAAGCTGCCTTTGTGTTTTAGGCATTATTTATGCACTGATAACAGGAAGTGGGAGTTTCTTTTATTCTGTAATTGCACACAAATGCGTGTACACACACATGCAGCAACTCTCAGCTGGGCTAAGGGAGTAAAAGAAGCTGGAAGCATCTGTAGAGGATATGTGTTGCATCCTTCCTCAGTGATCTGGGAAATAGAGGAACGGAAACCTGGAGGAAGTTCCCCCATGTGATGAGTCCAAGAGAGTCCAAACAGAGGACGTCAATGCAAAATAGCAAAAGCACAGTGTTAAAAAAATAAATAAATAAAAAAAAAGAATAAAATCTATCTATCTATTTATCTATCTATCTATTTTTGATCTGTGACTAAATATCCTTTTGTACCTGGAATGTATTGTTCATAATGTTATTGAGATATTTTTGGGGTTGCATGGGACTTCTGTTGTTTGTAAGCATTATCTAGGGGCAAAACGGTCACACAAAAGCTCTATCTAGGCCACAGTCGCATTTATCAACACAATGAATTCAGACAGCTTTGGGAAGATAAGGGATGGGAAACTGTCAAACAGGAAGCAAGTGACAATCTGTTGATGTTTTTTCGCTGTGAGGCAGACCCTATTTTAAGCTCAGACCGCTGAGTGTTAGGACTACAAATCATCATTGCGTCATCTTGTCACTAGAAAATGCAGTAAAACTGTACCATTGAAACCACACTTCCTTTGATCTGCTGCTAATGTTATCCCACAGGAATGGAAATGCATGACTGAAAACATATTGAACAAGATTACATTGCCACCATGATTTCTGGATGATCTAGATGCTAACTGGGCAAAGTCTGAAGTGCGTAAAGTATTTGATATTTTGGTACATAAAGATCTGGTGGACTTTAACGCAGAATTAAGCCTGACCCATAAAATTTACAAATGGCCACGCCCACTCTTACAGGAAGAAAAAGGTGAAATGAGTTGTAGGTCATTGATACCAAGAACAATAACTATAACTAAAGTTTTAATAACCGTAAATTATATAAACCAGTCAGGATAGCGCCATTTTTAATTTTTGACAGGAATGAAAATAAGGATGTGAGCGATACAGGCTGTGTGTTTAATGGATTGCATCATTGTATAACAAATATTTTACATACATCATCTTTCAGAAATAAAATCTTTTAAGTCGACAAAAAAATCCATAAAACAGCTTTAAAAGCATACACTGCATGCTATTGACTGTAAAGTCTATCCTTCAAAGCCTTGTTTTCATCCGCGTTAAATGCAGTAAATGGTAAAACAGTTTGCACTACAAACCAGTGTGCTCATAATTAAGATAATACATTAAAATAACATGGTAAGACACACCAATTTGCAATATCAAGAGGCAAAACGAGCTGTTTTGTACAGCTAGAAATAGCTGGAAGTGGATGAGACCAGAAGCCAGACCCATAACATTTACAAATGGCCACGTCCACTCTTGTGGGAAGAAAAACGCGGATAGCAGACAAGAAATTAGTTATAGGCCATTCATACCAAGAACAATAACAAAAACTAAAGTTCTAATAATCATAAATCTATAGACTTTTGTCAGGATAGTATGGAAGCCCGTTTCCACCACTGAATAGAAAATTGTAAAAAATTATTGCAAGCTGTTATCTCACAATTCTGACTTTTTTTTTCCTCAGAATTGCGTAATACAAACTTGAAATTGCGAGAAAAAAAGTCAGAATTGTGAGAGAAAAAGTCGCAATTACCTTTTTTTTATTTTTTTATTCTTTATTCAGCGGCAGAAACGGGCTTCCATATAGGATAGCGCCATTTTGAATTTTTGACAGGAAAGAAATCGAGGCTGTGAGCAATACAAGGACAGTGCATTCAATGGATTGCACAGTTGTTTACCAACATAGGCTATATTTTACGTACATACATAATTATGCAAAAAAACTAAGTAGACAAAAAAAAAACCTTAAAATTTCTGAGTCGGGAAAATTACGTCGTCCTTAATTTTTATACAGTCCATTGACTGTAAACTTAAGTCTGTCCTTTAAAGCAGGGGCAGTTCTAGGATTTTAAAACATCCGGGGCTGGTGGTAGTGGGTGGGAGCTCACATCATGCTCACATAAGATTTTGTTAGACACAAGTGGTTAAACCTGGATCCTTCTAGGTGGGTCCGGGGGCATTAAACCGGGGGGTTAAAGACCTTGTCACACTATTAACAATAGTAAATAGTAATCACTGCAAATAGCAAATATATCAAAGTATTATAACAAAATTAAAACATTACAAAAATATGTTAGACAAATAAAATAATACATTTGAAAATGTATTTATAACTGTAACAAATATATAGTTGCATGCAAAAATAGGACCCTATTTTTTTTTTTCCCAAATTCCATTTTATTTTATTTTTTTCTGTTTTCATTTTTCTGGTCTTCTTTTTAATGGTTAAATTTAATTTTATTAATCAAAATGTAATTAATCGTGTAATTAATTAAAACCACGAATCTTATACAATTTACCGTCAATTTATCAAAAGTTGTTCATGATGTACATGTTTGGGACCCTATGAAATGTTTTATTTTTTCTCACTTTAAGTTTTATTGTTACCAAATATGTTTTAGCATGTCTGTCTATTTGAATGCATAAAAACAGCTTTTATTTATTTTTACAATAGCCTTATGGAATTCTGTGTTGTGTATTTTTCTGGTTATCAGATGAAGGTATAAAATATTGATTTAATTGATCTTTTAATGAAAATTATATTTTATTTTTGGCAAATAAAGGGAATTTACTATAAAATGTAAAACATGGAAGAAATAGTGTGTGAAAAAAAAAATGTATACATTTTTATTAATTAGTAGTAGTAGTAGTAGTAGGCACGTACATTATACTGAATGATGAATAAAGTTAAACCGAACTTTTATTTTGACGGGTTGCCGACTTGCCGTGAATACCTTACATTTCTGTGTATATATTTGACGCTTGTTTTTCTCAAACGAAATGCTCATGAAGTGACTAATGTATTTATGCCCTCATTTAGTGAAATGGCAGACGCTGAAATGACTGCGCGTGTCAGTATTACATGTGTAGAAAACGAAACCGCGCATCCGCGCCGTTCATTCATAAAAAGACACGCAGAACATGCAGGATTCATATTTAAATAGTCTTTTGCGGCATAATATTTACAGATACCAGTCCATATCGCGACTTGACTTAAGTTTAATGACCAACTTTTGATTAATTAATTCAAACTTTGACAAATTCCGTGAAAATCATAGGGCTATACAAAAAAAAAAAAAAAAAAAAAAAAAAAAAAACATTCGGGGCTGGAGTAAAAACTTGCGGGGCTCGAATGATTAGCCCTAGGGACGCCCCTGCTTTAAAGCCTCGTTTTAATCCGCGTTAAATTCAATATGGCATCTTACGTCTCTAATCTACGAGGGCAGTTCACAACATAGCCGTCATGATAACGACACACAAACTACACATTAACACAACATTATAGACCTTATGTGGCTCCGCCCTTTTCAGCGCTGCGCCCGTTGTCTTCTGTTTTCCGCTTATTCCACAGCATGAAGGTAAGTTAGTACGAATTTATTAATGAACTGCTTGATTTATTTCCCCCGTCTATTAACATTTGTTACGAAATCCTCTTGTAACACAACTTTTTAAAATCCTACAATAAGTAAATCCCCTTCACCAGCTAAATAGTCTTCTACCGCAAAAAAACAGAAGTTAAAAGACAAAATTCTAAAAATGGCCATTCACTTGTTTCTGTGACACATAAGGTCTGTTGGTGTGGACGCTAATATAGTTGTTATGGTTTTTAGTTTGAACGGTTTTAGGGGTTTGTTTAAATTCCAGATTAGTATGAGCAACAGTAATAAGTCTACTTATGCAAACACCACTAATAAAGATCATTAGTTTTTTTGAATTTACATTAAAACGTGAATGAACATGAATATTGTATTATTATATTCAGTGTGTATATATAATACATTTTTGTGGCATACATATTGGATTGTTTTTTTCTATAAAGTGGGGCAGGTGTAACCTTACCAGAGAGCCTGACAGAACGGATGTGACACTTTGACATGTGTGATGATAACCTCAGCTGAGGTGGGGGTCTTTCTGCATTTCCCTGCTCCCGGGGGTCATCAAAATCAGGGCGAGGTGTCCTGAGACGGTGGGGTCCAAGCTCAGGTCAGTGTGATACATTACAGCAGGACTTCCTAGCTTCCACAAGGAACAATGTCTAGCACAATGGTGTGAAATATAACCAATACCCAGCTCAGTGCTCAGAGCTTTGATTGCTTATATGTTTTTTTAAGTCATTTATGCACATTAAATTGAGGTGACAGTAAAGATAAGATTTCAAATGATGTTCCTCTATTCATCAAAGAATCTTGCAAAGATGTTTCACAGTTTTCACAAAAAAAATAAAAATAAGATTTTTTTTCTTTTTTTTTTCTAGAGCAGCAAATCAGCCTATTATAATGATTTCTGAAGGATCATGTGGCTATGAGTAATGGCTGCAGAATGTCAAAGACAGTTGACCAGATTGGTTGACCAAAGGAAGGCAATTTTTCCACCAGCTAGACCAGTACCAAAACAGCACTAACCTGCATAAAGTAGCCTAGACTGGCATTAAATTGATGCTGGTCTTTTCAGCAGGGTAAAGTTCTTTTATGTTTTCTTCTTAAAATTATAGTGGCATATGCCAGTGCACAGTATAAACAAATACTGAGAGAGGAAATGTGCACAAAAACCAGCAATTAATGTCTAAGCCCGGTGAGAGGAACGTGTTGCTAAAATAAAGACCTCCTGTTTCTCACGGATAAGGGAGGGCATGGTCTATATTTAGCATGTCTGAAGCAAAATCACATTGTTGTATTTCAAGCTGATATGCAGATACCCTGCAAGGGGTTTGAGTATCATTTTGTTTCTGTCCTTGTCAGTTGTTTTATGTAGATATATGAGACAAGTTGGCAGGCATAAAAACTTTGGTACGGATGATCTGGTCATTTTAAGTTCCAAGGATAACCTATTTATCGATCTAAGCTGCTTCAGTGAATGTTTCAAATAATATTTAGAAATAAATGCATATTAAAAAAAGAAAGAAAAAAGAACTTACAACATTTGAAAGCTTACTGCATTTCACTTTGACTGAATAAATAAATAAACAAACCTATTGTATAGAATAATCTTGAGTGGCTTGTAATAGAAATTGGCCGAGATAGATAAATTTACCAGAATCTTTTTGTTGAAGAGCAGGTCTGAACTACTTCACATGTAATAATGCTTTCATTCATACTGTTATAGGAATATGGTTTTAGTAGTCAATGTCATGCTCAACCGAACAGTAAATCTGTATTAAATATGCATGACCTTGTACTACTACAGACTGGGACTGACGTCATTGCAGAACAGAATAACACATCAAGTCAGTTCCTGTGAACTGAGGTCAGAGTAATCACAGTCAACCTGGCAGAAATGAATTATAAGGGGTAGTGGTTTTAAAAGAACACGACAAAAAGAAGAAGAGACAAGCTGTGCCCTTTTTCAAAAGATGACGAACGTTTGTAGATACTATACTTATCAACAACAGTTTGCTACAGTTTAGGTGGCTGCAGAAACTGGAAAAGAGCAAGTTGTCAAACAAATAAATGCATTAACTGCTTCTCTTATGGCAGAATGTATCAAATATAACATGGAAACATGAAATAACTGCCACAGTGCTAGATGTGCAGAGTGTTGGCTACTACTGCCACCCTGTGGAATAATAACTGTGAGACTTGTATGAATTACAGTATTATATAGGCCTACTGTTGTAAAGCAGTGTTGTTTTAGTATTTATTCTAGTTTTTACTTCTACATTTTTTATGAATTTTGATCTTAGTTTAAGTTATTTTAGTATATTGCTGAATGAAAATGAGAAATGCTTCCCTGACAAAATCATTATTTTTGTTTCTTTGTGCACAGAAAGTATTCTCGTAGCTTCATAACATTGAACCACTGATGTCACATGGATTATTTTAATGTTGTCTTTACTATCTTTCTGGGCCTTGAATGTGTCGGTTCCTCTGTCTATGCAGAGTCAGATAGCTCTTGGATTTCACCAAAAACATCTTAATTTGTGTCCCGAAGATGAACAAAGGTCTAACCAGTTTGGAATGACTTGAGGGTGAGTAAGTAATGCCAGAATTTTTGTTGTGGGGTGAATTATCCCTTTAAATGCTTGAATGGTTTAAAAATAAATTTGAAGTTTTAAAAGGATGTAGGCACTACTAGGGGGTTACTAGGGAATTGCTAGATAGCATATTCATGAGCATATTGACTGGCGTTATATGGAATGTGAATGACTGTTGAATGGTCATTCTTGTTAGACGGATGTCATCAGAGGTCTATTAATATTGACTGCCAGTATGTACATCTATACAAATAATAAAAATACACAATATATGCTAATAACATATAGAGCTGCTTATTGCTGAATTGGTCTTGTTTCATAATTAATGAACTTTGCACTGTAATCAAACTGAACTAAATAACACTGAACTGACTGGGGCTGAATAATGAGACCATTGTATATTTGTTGCATAACTGATGAACGTTGCAACATTGAAACTGTTAATAAACTAAATTGAATCAACACTGAACTAAAATGAGAATAATGTCACTATTGTCTTCTATAGAGCTGCTCTTCATCTAATATTGAATTTGTTTATTAAGGCTGTTTATTAACGGATGTACTTTGTTATTTTCCTGTTTACTGTGAAGCTTCTTTGAAACAATTTGTATTGCATAGGCCTAGAGCTCACACGGAATGTTTTCTGAACTTTGCATAACATTCTGGCGTGGTTCTCATCAAGTTATACACCAAAATGTTCTTCCAGTGATGTTAATGGAATGTTCATTCAAAGTTGTGTGTATGTTCTCAAAAAGTTAGCACAACAAAGTTATTCATACTTATAATTTTTAGTGGCATGTCTATGTAAAGCTTTTAAAATGTTACTACTTGTTTCAGATGGTACAGAGAACATTAAAAAATAACATTCCCATAATGTTTACAAAATTATAAAAGGAAAAGGTCCCTTGATGTTTGCAGAACCAAGAAAAATGTTCAATATAAATTAATGTGTGACTATTATTGCTTACATAAATGTGACCCTGGGCCGCAAAACCAGTCTTAAGTAGCATGGGTATATTTGTAGCAGTAGCCAACAACACATTGTATGGGTAAAAATGATCATTTTTTCTTTTATGCCAAAAATCATTAGGGTATTAAGTAATGATCATGTTCCATTAAGATATATTGTACATTTCCTACTGTCAATATATCACAGCTTAATTTTTTGATTAGTAATATGCATTTCTAAGAACTTCATTTGAACAACTTGTATTATAATACATATATATATATATATATATATATAAAAAAATTTATATTATTTTGATTTTTTGCACGCTGAGATACCCTCAGATTTTTTTGCACCCTCAGATATTGTCCTATCCTAACAAACCATACATAAATGGAAATATACAACAAATTTTATTCCTACTTATTATTATTTATAAAAAGAGTTGTGTAGTAACTGATTACATGTAAGATGGATTATGTAATCAGATTCCAAAAATTAGGTACTTGTAATTCAATTATAATACATTACAAAATATATACAAATATTTCAAAACTCGTATTCAGATTACAGCTACTTTTTTATTGATTACGTTATTCATAATTTATTGATTGTCCTCTTCTTTTTTTTTCATGTTTAAAATTTCCCTTTCTAAAGTACCACTTACACATTCAGAAAGTCTTTCCATTTTGTGGACATCCATGGCTATAATTAATACTGAGAGGCCACACAGATTTTGACCACTGAATTTACAAGTATTATTTCATTTTTAAGTGTTTTTTTCAACATTTCAACATTGCATCAACTACTGATGGACACATTAATGTTTATTTGAATTATCACTTCATTAGGTTATATAACCATGCATTACTATGTCTTTTGGAAGGCTTTTGTCTTTCAAATACATTAAAATGCAATTTTATTTCTTAAATGTTATTTCTTATATACAGGTAATAGCGGAATTCACAAACCTTTTTATATTAGCCAAAAATCTTTCACGAAATATATTTACTTGAAGTACCCCTGAGATTTTAATGTAGTAAGTTCATGGAACACATTTGCAGGTTAATGATCACATAACATGCAGGTAAACAAATAAAATATTTAATATTTTTCAGTACAAGTATTATTTTAATTGTAATATAATGTTTAATGCACTTAATGTTAACAACAAATGGAATATACTGTCTTTCTCTCTGTATTTTTATATCATTATGGTACAAGATTATCCAATTTAGGCTATATGTGATAAACATATGGTCAAATATGTTTTAAACATAGGTCAAAAGTAATCAAAAAGCAGTCTGATTATAATACGTAGAATGTGTGATGTAGAAACTACAATTTTTATCATGTAATTTGGAATAAAGAACCGACTGCAATTTGCAAGTAATCTACCCAGCACTGTGTATAATTTAGTCTTACAGTAAGCACAACAACGTGTATGTGACAAATGTATATATAAATGTGTAAATGTCAAAACTAATTATTAAGTATAACTCACACAGACCACTGTGAGGTCTATGGACAGCCTAAATCCTAAAACCCGGTTTGTGGTAAACCTATTTGAAAAGTGTGCCAAAACTTCTGCCTCTATCATTGGCTCTCTGTGTACATCCGGGTATTGCAGCCCAGCCAACCTATGAGGCCAAAGGCACCAATATGGCGGAGGTAAGCTGGATAGCTGGAAAAAGTATTCGATTTTAAATCCATCTCTTTAACCATTTACTGTGGTAGCGGTTGCTTTCGTTGATATATATGCGTAAAGTAGATCCTGATATATTTACACCGGGGTTTATAGTAATAATTGTGTTAAACTGACGATGGTAAACCGGTTTAAATGAAGAGTGATCTATTAGGATCGGAGAGGCCTCTGAATCTCATCCCCGTTAGCTCACAGGAAAAAAACAAACAAGAAATCGTCGCCTGTAATTGATACATTACTCGATATAAATGTCGTTTTCATGACGCATTGTATTGTTTTTTTAGGCTTTATTGTGTTTTAATATATTGTGCGAATGCATTTTGGCTGTTAACTTGCAGAAAAGGTTTGTTTATGCTGTGAGTCGATGGGATTTTGCAGTGTTTAGAGAGGATGACAGCATCCGTACAAAGCTGATGGCTGTTTGGTTTGTGTCGTTAATAAATGTAGTTTTGTTACATTATCAAGTAGATACGCGTTATTAAGTTTTATAAGAGGGGACGCAGATTTGTATTTACACTGATGTACATTTACTGTCATGCGTTTTACTCTCAATGTTTGCACGCAAACGATGTAAAATTGAATGTTCATTCGGTTTCATACATTTTCTAGTCCTGATCATTGCACTGTAATGTATTTTGCATAATTTGATTTCATTTCATTCAAAAAAATTCATTTTTTCCTCTTGTCTTTTTTCTTTTTCTTTACGTCTGTCTCCACAGGCTTCCTTTGGGAGTTCGAGCCCTGGTAGGCTTGATTTTTATTTTTTTATTTTTTAGTGTTATTATTATTATTATTATTATTATTATAATTATGTTAGTAGTATTGCATGTAATAGTTGACCAAAATGTATTTTTTCAGTAGCCAATACTGCTCTCCAGAGACCATATAATGATATACTAAAATATAATTATATAAAATAAAGTGTGCAGAATATTGGCATAAAGTAAACATTTATATTACAAAATATTTACTAAAAAATGTAGTGAAAAATACTTAAAGAAAAAAAAGTATCTTACAAGGGCTTAGGTCATTATTATATTATGATTGAGATATTATTATTTATTTATTTTTTTTTTTTTTTTTAATTTTGGGTTCCTTAAAAATTGTTAATTGTTAATAATGCACAATTCCCATTATGTTCCACTAAATGTTGTACTAAAATCAGTCAATTACTTTTCCCCCAGTTGGCTCTTTGTCCTCAGAGGATCACGACTTTGATCCAACAGCTGAGATGTTAATTCACGAGTATGATGATGAGAGAACTTTGGAGGAGGAAGAGCTTTTAGAGGGAGAGAAGAATTTCAGTGCAGAATTGTCAGACCTGGAGAGGGTAACGTGCATTCATAACAATCCGCTTTTTCTCATTAAAAACTGTATGCATTGTGTTGCAATCTCTGGATATTTAGGGCCATATTTATGCTTTGTGACGCTTTTCTTCTTTTTAACATGGATAGGAGGGGAACATGCCGATCGAGGAGTTGTTGGCTATGTATCGTTACGAGGCGTCTGTCAGTACGGGGGCGGGATCTAGCATGGACAGTTCCTCTGTTGAGCTAGCTGATGATCTGCCTGACATGACCCTGGATAAGGTAACTGATGTGATTTTGCTTCTGTGCCAGGGGAAATTGTCAACAAAAGTTGACAAGGTGAAATCACTAATGGTGCTCTGTTGCAGGAGGAGATAGCGAAAGATCTCTTGTCAGGAGATTATGAGGAGGAGACCCAGTCATCTGCTGATGACCTGACCCCTTCTGTTACCTCCCACGAGGCCACAGACTTCTTCCCTAGAACACTCAGATGTGAGAAGAATCATCACACTTTTTATCTTTCATGTTTCCTTTCTGAATATTGGAGGTGTTTTATAGTTTGATAATTTAAAATCTATTATTAACATATTCAACATAGAAAACATATTTCCACGTAGAATGTGAAAAGAGTGAAAAGTCAAAATTACATTTACCTTTTTGCACAGTGAACTTAAACTTTATAGGCAGACTTCAGGGAAAAAGTAATAATGTAATTTGTAACAGTAATACGACCCTTTCAAGCGTATTTTGTCATTTTTAAAGATATATGCAAGTATAATTAATGAACTATTTTCTTTTGTAGCCAACGCAACATATGATGGTGATAAAGAATCTGAGGGGGAGGAGGACGGTGTAAGCAGTGAAGATTCTAGAAAGGTTAATCTAAGTTTAAGTTTTCATACATTGTGCAACATTTTACACACACACAAACGCGTGTGTATATATATACCTATATCTATATCTATCTGTCTATCTATCTATATATTATTGCAATTTAAAGTATTGTTTTTCTATTTTAACATATTCATATACATTAACATATTTAATATCATTTTTTTCTGTAATGCAAAGCTGAATTTTCATCAGCCATTACTCTAATATACTAATTTATTATCAATGTTGGAAGCAGTTTGAAAAATTGCTGAATATTTTTTGGAACCGGTGATACTTTTTTTCAGGATTCTATGATGAATAGAAAGTTAAACAGTTAATAGAAATCTTTTCAAACAATAGAAGTCTTTGCTATCACCTTTTATCAATTTAACACATCCTTACTGCATAAGGGTATTAATTTCAAACAAAGAAAAAAAAATTACTGAACCCAAACTTTGATAGGTAGTGTATATTGTTACAATTTTTTTATTTTAAATAAATGCTTTTTAATTGTTTTATTCATCAAATAATCTACAAAAAAGTATATACAAATATTAAGCAGCACAACTTTTTTTACCCAAACTTAATTTATACGTAATTAATTTATTTTTCAAATATACTACTGTTCAAAAATTTGGGTTGATAAGGTTATATTTTTTAAGAAGTCTCTTTTGCTTAACTGATTGCGTTTATTTGCTCAAAACTAAGTAAAACAGATATATTATCAACTATTATATTAATAAAATAACTATTTTAATATATTTTAAATTTAAATTTAAATATTTTATTTCCTGAAATTTCCAGCAGTCTTGAGTGTCACATGATCCTTCAGACATACTAATATGCTAATTTGGCACTCAACTTTCTATGTCTCTGTTGAAAGAACAGAGTTAAACCAAAATATTAACTTTTTCAGAAAAAAAATCTGATGATAATTTAATTATTTAATTGTTTTTGCTTTAAAACAGGAAATAATGGTTGGATCTCAGTATCAAGCAGATGTTCCAATGGGCCTCAGTCACTATAGTGATGATGAAAAAGGTGAGTTTTGTATTTAAATTTGCTTGTGACTTTCACCTGAAATGATCTGTAATTAACATTTCATCCATTCTAATCACTGTAAATGACCATATTAAATATGTGTTGTTTAAAGTGTACGAGGAGGAAGATCAGCTGCTTTGGTGTCCTGACGTGCTGTCAGAGTGTAAAGTGAAAGACTACCTCAGAGACGCGCTGTCACACTCTACAGATGACAGCACAGAAAATTCCACGCCTGAACACATACGAGATAACGAACAGGTCTGTGCTTTCTAAATACTCTCATTAATTAATATAATTAATATGAAAGTCTTTTGCCCATGTGAGAGTTGCCGCTATGGTTTTAATTGCATTTTTTTCTTTGACCTCCTTTCTAGGCCTTGTTTGAGCTCTTGAAATGTAATTATGACACCCGTGAGGCACTGACGCAGTACCGCAGTAATGTGAAGACTTCGAAAGGTAGGCTGTTCAGTACATGACCAGCTTGAAATCTTTTGTATCTGTAATGGCATAAATGTTCACTTCTCTTTGTGTTGTTTCGATAGAAGAATCCCCACCGTGGTCAGAGGAAGAATGTAGGAACTTTGAACATGCGCTGCAGATTTATGAGAAAAACTTCCATCTTATTCAGAAACACAAGGCAAGAAATGTATCTTTTTCACTGGGACAGGGTTTCCGCAGGTCTTAAAAAAATCTTAAAAAGTCTTAAATCGCTTTTCCGTAAATTAAGGCCTTGAAAAGGTCTTAAATCAGAGCAGCAAGTCTTAAATTCATATGATCATGGCAATAATTTTCGTGAGCAATTGTTTCATCATGTGTTTCATTTTAAAGTGAAGCAAAAGCGTAATTTCTGTGCTACATGGCTTAGGTCGCTCAATATTCATTAAACAATACGCGGTAGATGGCGGTATGTGCTGATTCATCTGTCAGTCACCGGTAGAAGAAATTGTCGTTTTGATTTTTTTATAATAATAAAATTAATTTAGTTTAGTTAGTAAACGGACAATACAGTTAAAACAGTGCAGTGTGTCGAACGACAGTTTCATCACAGATCAGATTTTATTTATCACGCAGAGTGATAAATAAATAAATAAGCGTGCAAGTTGTAAGTCGTGGTTCCAAGCTTTCTTATTCGTTTTGCTAATAAACGTTCTAGGTTTCTTATTTATTTGGTTACACGTTTTTCACTTTTGTATACCTATTTAAACTTTGTGTAAGTTATTATTATATATTAGGCATATAACGTGGTGTATGATTATTCGTTTTGTTAATAACAATTCGTTACGTTAATGCCGTTAATTTAAAAGTGAAAGTAAAATGCGCAGGACGCTTTTACAAGCAGTACCGGCGCAGAGTACGCGGTCTGCGTATAGGGCAACTCCGAGGGGTGCACCATCCCAGTTGTTAAAAAAAAAAAATCGTTCTATAGTAATATCAACATATACATATACACTAAGAACACGTAACGCGCCATTCGCGCCCGCGCCTCCCCTCACCCCCGTCCTCGTCCTCGCCCTCGCCCTCATCTCAAGTATGTTTGCGGCTGACTGCAATCATAATAAGCGGTCCGGCGCCGAGAAAAGAAAACGAAAAAAAGCCAGCCCGTGTCTCACTTTCAGGTTCATAATCCTGAGAAACTTCTTTGGCTGTTGACGTTTACGTTAACTGTTAACGTGTTTTAGTGTCGGTAATAATTTTACCACCACCAACGCACCTGCCTTACTAGTTTCCATGGCTTAAAATGCATGAACCTATATAAAAACAATGAGGCAATAATGATCGGGTAATTAAAAATAATCATATGGTTTCATTAAATAACACTTTTAAAATACATAATGTGGGCTAATACGAAATAAACAATTTCTGTACATTACATATTATTACAAATGCCTGCAAAGGGCGCCAAAGGCCTAATAATTGTTGTTGTTACACTTACAGGACGATCAAATCCTTGTGTAATAGTGACTGAACATTTAATTCAAATATCCACTTAATTTTGTGATAGAAATGCTACAGCCTCTATAATTTATTCAACAAAAACATGTGGAAATCACAACCCTTGCCAAAATTAACCATGGTTTTATCATAGTAAAACTGCTTAATTTTCTTTTATGTGTTTTCTGGATGCTTGAGACAATAAAATCATTTAGACAACTGTCAAAATCATAGTCATAGGTAACTGTTTAGATCTGCAACTGTAATTTATAAATAATACAGTTTAAATGCAATTTATTCGTTTAGTTTTATTATTTTTTTTTTTTTAAGTTCTGACCCTGTAATAGAAAATTTTGACCCTGTATAATATATTTTATACAATTCTGCGTAGGGCACTCATTTGGCCAGCAGCGGCCCTATTTACAAGACTTAAAACCGAAGGAAAGTGAAGAAAAGAGGGAAAACTCAAACGAACTAAAAACAAACAACTGCTTGATGCCAAATTGCCACTAATTTGAAAGTGAAAGTAAAATGTGCATGGCACTTTTACCGAGGAAAAGCAAGCAAAAGAGGGAAAACTCAAACAAGCTAAAAACAAACAATTGCTAGACGGTGAATTGCTGCTAATTTGAAAGTGAAAGTAAAACTCGAACTATATTGCTATATTGTTTTCCCTTCGATATATATATATATTTTTTTTCCTCCTTAAATTTTCTTTAGTTGGTCTTAAAAAGGTCTTAAAAAAGTCTTAAATTTACCCTCATAAAACCTGCAGAAACCCTGCTGGGATCTTTAACTAGAGAGACGCATAAATTATTGCCAATGGTGTTTGCAAAAGTTGGAGTTCAGTATTTTTTTTTAAGTCTAACTAAGGTTGTTCTAATTTGATTGCAGTTTATAAGAACTGTTTTCAATTTTAATAGTTTAAGCCGTAATTTATTCCTGTGATGGCAAAGTTCAATTTTAGCAGCCGTTACTCCAGTCTTCAGTGTCAAATGATCCTTCAGAATTTTTTTTTAATGTTGATTTGCTGCTCAACAAACATTTTTTTTTTTTTTTCTTATCAACCTTTAAAACAGTGACGTTTTTAGGATGTTGATGTATAGAAAGTTTAAAAGAATACAATTCACTTTAATCTCTCTATGTATTCTCATTGCTTTCCTTTTTCTTTTTTTTTTTTTTTCCAGGTTCAGACACGGACTGTAGCAGAATGTGTGGCTTTTTATTACATGTGGAAAAAGTCGGAACGCTTTGATTACTTTGCTCAACAGAACCGATTCGGCAAGAAGAAGTACAGTTGTTACCCGGGTGTGACGTAAGTACTGGGATGTGTGGTTGTTGGTGCATCTGCATGTGTTTAAATTAAAGTATTAGGTTCAGCTGTGTGGTTTTCCTCTTCAGAGACCTGATGGACAGGCTGGTGGATGAGGCAGAGGGTCTGGCCGTGGACAGTTCCTCATCGGTGTGTTCAGCAGGAGCAGGGGGACGGATGGAGGCATCGGCAGAGCAACAGCTCGGACTGCTCAACTCCATCACTGCCAGTGACCTCACAGGTGAGCTCAGCTGCCACAGTAGTCTAGATTCATTAAGGAATGATTCTTATAGACCAGTTCTTTTAATGAGTCACTTGTGTAAGTTAAAGGAATTGTTCACTCAAAAAAAAAAAAATTGAAAATTTGTTGAATATGTACTCACCCTCAGGCCATCTAAGAGGTAGCTGAGTTTGTTTCTCTTTAGAATAGATTTGGAGAAATTTAGCATTACATTACTTGCTGACCAATCGATCCTGTGCAGTGAATGGGTGCCGTTAGCATGAGAGCCCAAACAGGTGATAAAAGCATTACAGTAATCCACACAACTCCATCAATTAACTTCTTGTGAAGTGAAAAGCTGTGTTCATAGGAAACAAATACTTAATGTATTTAACTTTAGATGAATCGTCTAGACATAATAGAGTTTTCTCCAGTGAGAATGCCATCTCGACTGAATCAGGAGAGAAAAGTGCAAAGATCAAACAAAAATAATCCAAAACAAACAAATATGTTGGTGGATTTTGATGTGAGAGGACAATAGAGAATGGACTTTTTAACTGGAAGAAGTTTGGATTATCGTAAAGTTTAATTAGCTATTCGGACTCTCATTCTGACGGCACTCATTCACTGCAGAGGATCCATTGGTAAGTAAATGATTTAATGCTGAATTTCTCCAAAACTGTTTTGATTGGAAAGAAAACTAATCTACATTGCCTGAGAGAGAGTACATTTTCAACAAATGTTAATTTTTGGGGGGAACTATTCATTTAACTCAATCTTAATTTCAATAAAAAAAGTAAACACTAAAGGATTAGTTCACTTCCAGAATAAAGTCCTGATAATTTACTCACCCCAATGTCATCCACAATGTTCTATTTTCTACATTTAGAAAGGTTTTTGGAAGAAAAAAAAACAAAACAAAAAAACATCTAGGATTTTTCTCCAAATAGTGCACTTCAATGGGAGCCAACAGTGTAGTGCATTTATTAAGCATTTCTGTAAAATTTCCAAACTTATTATATTGGTTTGATATTATGCTTTTATAATGATAGACACAGATTTAACTGCTATGACACGCAACATGCCTTTATATTAAAATGAAATGAAACCACTTCTCATAAAAAAACAACAACATGGTTGTGTTTTTAATGAAATGCCAATAGTTATATAGGCTAATTATGCCTTCTTTATAACAACTTGTTTACTGCATTCTTTATTCTTTCAAGCAGACATTTATTTATTTATATAAATAAATTTAGATTCATCTTTATTAGAGCTACTAAAGTGATTGTCAAGAACAGTGAGTGATATTCTGTCTTTCTTTTTGCTTGATTAACATCAATGCCACAGACAAGAGCAACTAAATTAGGCTGCTGTCCCTTTGACAGTGAAAGCACAGATGCAATATACGATACATATCCAATATTCTCCCAACTGTTTACGTTCACGTAAGATGTAACAGAGTGTGTTTACACGAATACTCGTCAAATCAGACAATTCCAGCATCATTTTGTGTGTATCTCTCCATTCGTGAGACGCAAAAGAGTACTTGTGCGCTGTGTGAGAGGCACTGTTTCGGTGCCTGCGCTCAGAAAACCGGACTCTTTTGCGTAGTCAAATTTATCCATATGTCTGCTTTTCTCTCATTCCCAGATATTGACATTTTTGAAAGTTTTATGAGACGTGCAGCAAATGTGTGGCAGCTTATGTCCTGCTGGATAGATAGTTTGTTACAGTTCAAATGTACGTATCTAACCTCAAATCCACTCAGCAGATTCGTTCTAAATGAATCTCTTCTGAAATCATCCCTCCCTAACATTTTTGTCTAGTTTTTATTAGTTGACGAAAATGTCAATGGATTTTCGTCATAGTTTTTGTCTCGTTTTTGTCAGTGAAAAAATGTTGATGAAAATTATGACAAGTTATTTGTCAACAAAATTAACACTGATCGACTCAGGACTTCCGCCTATGTCATACGTGACCTTTTCAACGTGACTACACAATATGTGAGGTTGAGCTAGTGCAAGACAAGCATTTGTGGTTAAAAAAAAGCATATAATTTTTATTGTTTTTTTTAGAAAATGACCAATTGTTTTGCTAGATAAGACCCTTATTTCTCGGCTGGGATTGTTTAGAGCCCTTTAAAGCTGCATTAAAACTGTAATTTGGACCTTCAACCCATTGATCCCAATTGAAGTCAACCATATGGAGAAAAATGCTGGAATGTTTTCTTTAAAAACCTTCATTTATTTTGACTGAAGAAAGAAAGACATGAGCATCTTGGATGACATGAGGATGATTTACCAAAAATATTTTTGTAGGAAACACTTTTAATGAAAAACAGCAAGATTTTCTTTATTATGCACCCCTGTTTTTTCCTCAAACATCACAAAATAGTTTTCCCCCCTACTTGTTTTTGCAGCCATTAGTAACAGTGTAGCAACTGTGTGCAACGGTCCAGGAGACATAAGCTGTTTAGACTCGCCGTACTTCCCCCCTCTGGAGAGTTTACACAGAGGAGCCCTGAACCATGATGATCAGCTCAGCTACGCCGCAAACGGAGACAGCGGCTGCCTCAACATGCTGGATTCTGGCTTCTACCGCTCAGACCTGGGCCAGATCAGCGTGTGCAGCACCAAAGACTGCGAACGGCCCTCCAAGAGGCTCAAGATGGGCCTTTCGGAGTCCTTCATTAACGACGTGTCTGTTACTAACCTGGGCGTGGACTTCGAAGGCAGACGCACACATCGCATTACAGGCGCCACAATGGCCGTGTCGGTCACAGACTTCGGCAGCATGGGGAGCGGCGAAACGAATGGTTTTCTCGGCTCTCATTCACGACACCACCAACACACTGCACTTCAGTCCGACTGATTTCCTTATGCCATCCAGACACGCGTTCATCCGCTCACTGACTATTAGTTCTTTTTTAAATTAAACACAAAAAATCTATATATATATATGAATATACCTTTTGGTCGTTTTTCGTTTTTGTTTTTGTAATATGACATCAGTGATGTCTTTATTGTACAGAGCTAAGAAATCTTGATTTCTCAAGAGTTTAAATAGCCATTTATTTTTCTGGTCCTTCAGATATTTAATATCCTTTTTGTCTTTAGTGATATACAGTTAAACCTAAATGCTGGAGCAGAGAGCTGTGGTCTCTTACTGTACTCATCCCGACACCTGCATCTTTAAGTCTCACGAAGAAGCCGCTGCCGCTGAAACTGCATTTTTCGTTGTTGTTGTTTTAGGACTTTTTCATGTGTTTCAAAAATTGGTACTTTTTTCAGTGTTTACACCACCCAAGATAGACTACGCCTTGGGAAATGTAGCATTTTGTATATCAGGAGACTGGCTTTTGTAACTGAAAATAGTAATTTCTTTGGAGCAAATGACATACATGTTTAAACAAAGAGCACTTCTAGTCGCTGAGATGTTTTGCCCTTTTCTTTTTTTTTTTTTTTTTTTTTTTTTTTTAAACCAAACAAGGTTTTGGATCTTGTTATTGGTTGGTGTGTCGAGTTTTTAAGCTTTAATAACCATTTATCGTGGTAATCCGAACATTTAATAAGTTGTTTCTTCTTCTTTCTTTTAGTATTTTTTTTTTATTTGTGTCTTTCTCAATTTTTTTTATTGTATATTTTGCTTAATTCTCAAGTAGCATGGCTGAAATGAACACAGATTTAATCTTTTCAGCTGCGCAATGTAAAAAATGTAGATTTTCCACTCCCTAAGATTTGGCACTCAAATGATAATGTAACCTTGAATAACATTATATCAGACAGATTGGCTCTATAGGGCAGTCATCTGCACTTGACAGTATTATCATAAGTCGTATATAAATATTAGACTATGAGAAGTGATGTTTATGATTCCCCTTTGAGCTTCTAAAGCTATTTAAATGCTCACTACTATCGCAGGTTATTTTTTTTTACACTTGTGCTGGTGCTCTAAACTGCAGGCGCTTTAGTACCAATTGAACCAGTGTTATTATTTTTTTTTTATTTTCAGCTATGCATTATGTATATTTTGTAGCTGCCGGGGTACTGAGGAACACCTGAATGTTAATTGAGCTAATTGTTAATCACTCTTTACCTCTTTTATGTTAAGCTCGCTGTCTTAAGTTCTTTACCATTGTTGTTTATTTTCTGCATGATGCAGATTGGACTCTTGTTGATCCTTTTGACATATTTCAAGCTGATTAATATTAAATGCCAAAAAGCAGTCAGCTTGCCGCACTGTATCAAAACCGATACTGCCTCTGAGCTCGAGTCCTTCCTGCTATTTGCATTTACAATTTACCATAGAATTCATTTGTATACTTAAAGCCCTGACTTTAATTAGGGCGTTGCAGAATGCTGAAAAAATGTTCTTGTTTATGGCAATAATATGTAGATATGTATAGATTGTTGTACTTCTGTAAGTCTTACAATATCCATAGCTTATTTTTACCTTTGTTTGTTTACTGCAGTAAGAGACGTCAAAAAGATGCATGCTGATGGTGGCCGTTTGGCAACACATACCACAGCATTTTTTTTTTGAGAGAGAGAGATGGAAAATTGTTGAAGCGAAGATTTATGGACACTCCCATTTAAACCCATTTGTTCATCTCTTTGCTCAGTAGACGGAGGAATTTTCCTTGATTTACACCTGATGCGTATCGGCTGCTATTAGTAATGTGAAGAGTCTATTTTCTATTGAATGCACTGCAGTTGCAATTATAAGTTGAGTTGAAAGTCTTGTACATCTACATAGTTAATACATAGCGAAGTACTTGTTAGTAGCATGTGTGGAGCTGTGAATACAGACACTGACTGAAATGGATCCATAGATGCCATTATTCCTTGACAGGGGTTAGAAAGCACTACAAAGAATCAGTTTTTGTTCAGATGTTTTCAGTATCTGTACATCCAGCAGAGAACTTTATCATGCTCAACATACAACAAATTTAGTACTTGGTGCTCATATAAAAAGTTTTTATTTTCATACTTTTAAGTGTCTGTGCTCCTACTATGTATTAGTACTTTTATAAATGATACAGTGAATTTCAGCTTTGCTGAAGAATTTCAGAGTTGAAGTACATTAGTAATTTTACCCCCAGATATTTGCATATTGATTCATTTTAAAGACAAACAAAAATAACAGAATGTACAGGTTGTTTTGACCTATAGAAACATTTTACATCTTAAAAATATTGAGAGAAGTTTGGTAAATTGTCCTCAGTGGATTTGGGTGTGTGTGTGTGTGTGTGTTTTTATATATTTAATTTAGAAATTTAAAAGAATTATTAAATAGAGGTTTTCACATTTAACCATGGAGGGGGAGGAGAGTGGACAGTAAAAGGTTGTGAATAAAAACAACAATTCTATAAATGTATGTTCATATATACAGACAATCATAACAATTAAATACAGAATTATTCAAATATCTCTATTGTTTATAAAATATGTACATATAATTGTATTGCTTTTTTTTTGGTTTTTCATTTTGTATTTTTGTTGTACTTTATTACTTGGTGTAAAAAGCTCCAGAAATAAAATCTCTGGAAACAAATGTGTGGTCATTTGACTGAAAATAACATGACATCCCACTCCAGTTATGTTAAAGGGGTCATCGGATGCCCATTTTCCACAAGCTGATATGATTCTTCAGGGTCTTAATGAAAAGTCTATAATATAATTTGGTTAAAGATTCTCAATGGTTGTGTAAAACAACACCCTTTTTACCTTGACAAAATCAGCTCTGCAAAAATCATCTCATTCTGGTCGAGGCTGCTTTAAATGCAAATGAGCTCTGCTCGCCCCGCCCCTCTCTTCTCTCTGTGGAGTGACGAGCCTGTTTTCTTTAGCCCATTTAGCCGATAAACTTGCTAACTAGCACATTATTAGGAAAGGCCATTACAAAGATTCATAAAAAAAAACCCTTATACTCACTTCTGCTGTAAGTAAAGCTGGATCATGAATCATTTGTGCAAACAGAGACGGATATACATGGATTTTTGTCATTATAGGGTAGATTTGTACATACACTGCCAACACACATTAATGATCAAACAACATGTAAAAGTGAACTTAGCATCTGAAGACCCCTTTAAAAAACAAAAAAGGCAGAGATGGTGGTTATGGCTAAATAAAGAACTAAAAACACAAGCTTTCCAAAATTAGTAAATATTTTAATTGCTCAGTTCCACAATACACATAGTGATCCACTTTGTAGAATATGCTGGCACTCAAATCAGAGCTTTTTTCTGAATCCAGAACATGTAATGAAATGGAAGAGCAAATTCATAAACTCTGTTCATGATGGTCAGAAGAGGTGCTGTCCAGAGTAGCCAGTCCAACACAGAGGGAAGATTAAGAAGGCAAAGAGTTGTGCATTTTAATGTAAATACAGAGCACCTAAATAATGAAACTGTCAAATAATATCTGTATGTACAATAAAAGTATAACTTAATTAGTTTGGTTTGCTGTATGACATTATGAACTCCTCTTATACTGAAAAAAAAGGTCAGGCAAATGATTTTGACTAATTAAGTCTGATTGAATGAACCGGACCGGATCATGTCACTCTGGTCCACCACGCTGAAAGAAAGAAAAAGAGAAGTTATTGTCAGTGGTTTGTACATGTTTATATACATTTTTGTTATAAATTTCACAGCATTTGTCTCATTAGCTTAAGAACAGAGCTACTGAATATTTTGTTAAAACCAAAATGTCCTTCATTTCATGAGTGGTTAGTAAAAACAAGTAAACACTAACCTGGATGTAGTCCATTTCATCTAACGCAAGAGTTCTTCTGCGGTACTTCTGAGGGAGATCTCTAACTACATCAATGCTGTCAGGGGTGCCAGGCAGTCGGCTGACGGGTCCCGGTGGTCTGGGTGGAGGTGATATTGATGCTGTAGGTGGAGGTGCGGATGGGGAGATCTGTGGGAGACTGGCTGCAAGCACCTTTAGAGCCTCTTGTACTGGAAATACAGCACATGGAAAATACGTTTCCGACAAACTAGTGGTGTTTCAGCTTTAACGTTCGCTACCGTGAACTAAAATAACATACTAAATATCCATCCGCCACAATGGAAACTAGAATTCAAAAAACTAGAAACAATGGAAACTAGTTTTTCAGGATTCTTTGATGAACAGAAAGATTCAAAGATCAGCATTTATTTGAAATAAAAAGCTTTTGTAACATTATACACTACACCATTTAAAAGCTTGGAGTCAGCATTATTTTTTTTTTTGTATTTAGCAAGGATGCTTCGAAAGTGATAAAGACATTTGTAATATTACAAAAGATATCAATTTCAGATAAATGCTGTTCTTCTGAACTTGCTATTCATCCACGAAACCTGAAAAAAAAAAAAAAAAAAAAAAAAAAAAAAAACATCTGCTGAGCTGTTTTCAACATAATAATAATAAATTTTTTTGAGCAGCAAATTAGAATATTAGAATGATTTCTGAAGGATCATGTGGCCGGAGTAGTGATGCTAAAAATTCTGCTTTGAAATCACAGGAATAAATAAATTTTAAAATACATTCAAATAGACAGCAGTTATTTTAAATGGTAAAAATATTTCAAAATGTTGCCATTTTTGTTGTACTTTGGATCAAATAAATGCAGGCTTGGCAAGCAGAAGAGACTTTAAAAACATTAAAAAATCCTACTGTTCAAAAACTTTTGACTAGTAGTGTAGAAAAATGATTGTTTGGTATCTTAAATTTACTGCACTTGGTATTAAAAAGCAAAGACTGCACAGTAAAATATGTATTACACAAATAAAAATGATGCATTTCCTAGAATAATGGACAAACTAAATTCAGTGACAAAAATAAGGCAACGTGTGGGCTTGTTACTGACCATTTGGCCTAGGGACGCCCTTCCGATCTGGAAACTTAATTAAAGGTGCATGAGGCCGCACAACCTGCAAATAAATCACTCAAATGAGAACAGTAAAACAAAACAGTTGCGGATTAGTGACTTGTCTACAAGGTTTCTGGAGGTTTTAAGAAGGTAAACTTAAGACTTTTACACATTTAAGACCTTTTTAAAAGCCTTTCCCTCAAAAGTCTTGTTTTCTGCTAGAGGGCATGGAAAAAAATAGACTTAATTTAATGGAAAAAATGTTTTCACACCTCACTGACAGATATTTGTTTTTGTATTAATCATAAATTCAGTTCATTATGTTCAGGTTCTCACAAAGCCAGACTTTCAATCTATATTTTGCATCTCAAGCAATGAATCTTGATTTAAGGACATTTGGATATTTGTATCAAAAACCAAGATAAAACAGATATTTTTTGCAACATATGCAACACTGAATGCCATGACTACGAGTTTTATAACTTTCTGCTCTGATTTAAGACGCTTTAAGGCTTTACATTGTGAAAAAGTGAATAAGGATTCATTAAGACCTGCAAAACCCCTGTATCTATGCTTCATGTAAAAGAATGAACAACCATAAAAATATTTATGACATTTTGAATATTTAGAGACTGCATTTTATTATATCAACTGTACATAATGCTTAATGTGCTGTTGAGATGACATTGTGGTTTACAGAAAAGAAATAAAAAGATATACAGAGAAGAAACTTGGTTTTGCCCACAAGGGCATCTGACAAGCCAGTGAATTCAATGCCTTTTGATGAAGTAAAAACACTCAAGATCAAAACTAACCTAATAAGTGATCATCGTTTTACCAATGCACCCATATAAACTAGACGTCACAGCAAAACACTCAGTGTACAAGCTGAAGCGAGTGTTTACCTGCACGACCCGACTGGCAGCTGCCATCTTGCCACTCACTTTGCTTCCCATGACGACATTCGATCACTGCTTCCGGTTCAGACACACAGACAACAGCATAAAGTAAACACATTAGCAACCTGAAGAGGGCGCGGTTGTATTAAAACTTAAAGGACAAAAGCGGCAAAGAGTCATTTCCGCGAACCGGTTCTTTTGAACAGTTCGTTTAAAAGAACGGGTTCAACAACTCTAATGCTTCAGAACGATTCTACAAACCGACTCAACTGATTCACTGAGAAGACTCGACTGAAAAACGTTTTGATTGCTTCTGCTTTTAGACTTGGTAACCAGATGAGGGCATGTAAGGACTATTATAAAGTGCTATTAATGCTTAAATGTTGCATTAATTATCTAGAATGAACTACAATCGTTATGTTTACTGAAAGCAGAGAAGCTGTCACATTACTGAATCATACGGAATAAACATAAAACAGGCTGTAAATTCATGCACACATGCATGCGAATTTATGCAGGTAATGAGCTTTGATATCACACATAAAGAATACATTACGCAAAATGAATTTATACAATAGCTCATCCTGCTAATATTCATCACAAGTGGTTCTGCCTTTAAAATAACGGTACATTTACAATCTATAGAGCCACGATTCTTAATAAGCACCATAAACACTCAGTCTTACCAACAGGACGCTATCTAGTATCGTATTATAACCTTATTTCCCCATGTTGACCTCCGAAACACACTAAACGCTGTGCTGACAGTGGCCTGTAACGGCCAACCCTTTATTTCTGCTCATGCTTAGTTTGATGCAGGTGGGCGGGGTCTTGTGGATCACCCTGGTCACATGACTGTCACGTCACGTCAAGACTTCCTGGCGGCAGTTTCAGACGGGGGCGAAGTCGGGCCGCTTGCTAAAAAGTAATATTTGTAAACAAAAGCCGCAACAGAAAGAACCAGAAACGACGGTAAGTGAATAAGCTTATTTATTGAGTGTAATTTTTAACAATCCTTATGCAGTTATTATAAACAACTGGAAAGTCGTAGGAATTCGTTGGTTCTACGGTGCGAGAACACTGGACCTAAGCAAAGCTCACTTGACAGCTATTATTGAAGCTTTAACCCTCTGTTGTATCAATTACCTATTTAAATACAATAAAATCTATATGCGTTTTTTATCTGGAGTCTTTGAAACCTTTAACAGAATTTTGAATGGGATTAACTAAGTTTTTATTTCTGCACAGACATACAAAGATGAGTCTCAGTAATCATGATGAACAATCTTCAGATGTTGATTCAGCTGAAATGAACAGTCTGCCTGATACAGCATCGGCTTCTGAGGGGGTGACACCCACACGCCTGTTAAAGTGATTTTCCATAATTTCATTATTTTATTTGTATGATTTTTTTTTTTTTGTCTTCTTGTACCAATGCGTAGAGCACTAATTAACAGTATACGATATATAGAACGTGTAATCAAACCAGTCAAAAGTTTTTGAACAGTAAGATTTGTAATGTTTTTTTTAAAGTCTCGTCTGCTCACTAAGCCTGCGTTTATTTGATCCAAAATACAGCAAAAGCAGTAATATTGTGAAATATTTTTACTATTTAAAATAATTGCCTTCTATTTAAATATATATTTTAAAATGTAATTTATTCCTGTGATCAAAGCTAACTTTTCAGCATCATTACTCCAGTCTTCAGTGTCACATGATCCCTCAGAAATCATTCGAACATGCAACAGTTGAGTGCATTTTTCAGGATTCTTTGATGAATAGAAAGATCCAAAGATCAGCATTTATTGCAACATTATACACTATACCATTCAAAAGCTCAATTTTTTTTGCTACTTTTAGTTAGCAAGTATGCTTTAAATTGATTAAAAGTGATGATAAAGGCATTTATAATGTTACAACGATTTATATTTTAGGTAAATGCTGTTCTTCTTAACCTTATTCATCTAAGAAACCTGAAAGAAATTCTACTCCGCTGTTTTCAACATTATATTAAGAATTTTTTGAGCAGCGAATCAGAATATTAGAATAATTTCTGAAGGTTCATGTGACTTGAGTAATGATGCTAAAAATGCAGCTTTGAAATCACAGGAATAAGTGACATTTTAATATATATTAAAACAGTTATTTTAAATAGTAAAAATATTTTAAAAAACTACTATTTTTGCTGTACTTTGGATAAAAAAAAATACAGGCTTGGTGAGCAGAAGAGACTTTAAAAAAAAAAAAATTACAAATTGTACTGTTGAAAAACTTTTGACTGGTAGTGTATACTCAGTCTGTTTTTTGTATGTCTTGTTTTTTCTCTCCTCAAGAATGAAAGAAATAATGGAAAATCAGTGTTTTGAAATGAATGTTAAAGTCAGCATGGGTAAGCTTAAATTTGTACATAAATATTTATGCAAATACTAACCACTAATAATTAACCTAATGCTAATTGTAGTGTTTGTTTCTAAGGAAAACATAAAGAGTCATGTGAAGCTGATGGAGACCTGTAAGTGTGTTTGAATTTATGAATATGTATGTTTGTATGTACTCTGTTATAAAATAAACTGACAAATGTTTGTGCTTTTAAAAATCTGTAGATCCAAGTATGAAAGTGAAATAGAGCAGGCAAGACTCTCATATTTCAACAAAACACTGGTACTGAACAGGTAAAGCTGCTGTGGTATCGAGCGTCATTTATTTTCTTTTTGCAATCCAGTGTCCGACAGTCTAAAATGATTGTTTTTCTGTAGAATGCAGATTTGGAATGTCATCATTGAAAAGATGATTCAGAATGATGCAGATGCTGAGTGAGTGAATCCTAATTTAAATAAATCTGATCTGTGTAGTCTTATATTCAGTTATCTGTAATCATATCTTTCATCATACAGCGCACTGAAAGAACTGACAAATCAGAATACTGAGCTCTGTGAAAAGACCCTGAAAATTTTAAAGGTGGGATATTCTCTGCTCTACTAGATGTTTTAGAAAACGCACAGTCCTTTTTGTTAATAGTTCAATTTCTAAAAACTTTCAGGGTCATAGAATACTTAATTACTTATCTTTTTTTTCCCAGGAAACACGAGAGCTTCAGGACCAGATCACAGATGTCCAAAAGGAAAGACTTGGTAATTACTATTTTAATGATACTTGTTGACTTACAACCAGGCCTAGGTGGAAATCATGGAGACTTTTTCTGCTATGAGTTTTTTTTTTTTTTCATTTGAAAGCTTGTTATATTTTAACAAGATGTGACAAATCGGATGGGCAAAATGTTTATTTAAAAAGTAGAAAATCAATCAATCATGTTTTCCTAGACCTAAAAGGACAAATTAAGAAGAAAATGCAGGAGATAAACGAGTTGAAGCAGGTAAAGGAAAACCAAGGAGAAGTTCAACAGAGAGCCAAGGAAAGAGCTGAAGCGGTCCTACAGAAATACCAGAAGGTCACCACCATTTTACAAAATGTGCTGCGGGTATGTACGTTCCCAGTGTTTGCTTGTGTACTTATTCTAGTTTAATCTATCTTGTTGTCTACTTATCTAGAAACATTGTATTTTGAACTTCTTTGTCTAAAAATCTTTTTTTCAGGGAATCATACTGGCCAGTAAAGTCAACTGGAGGGATGATCCTAAATTAAGGGACATTGCAATGGGACTAGAAGATATTCCCAACTAAATTCCTGTTTGAACACAATTCTCCAATTAATGTATATACTTCACTTGTAAATGTGCTTACTGTTACCATGTTCAGTGTAATGTATATTTAAGCTTTTTATAACAGCTCATTTGAGAATGTTTTGGAAGCATTCTGAATGAGATAAATGACATTAGATTAAATTAACTGCATTTACTAATGAATTTACTTTTTAAAACAAAGTTCAGACTGATCTTTTATTAAAGGTTGATATATAACCACATTCAGTACCAGTTTTACTTCTGTAATGCCACACATTTGAGCCATACCATGCACTAAATGGCTAGTTTGTTTTTGATGAACATTATCCATTAGCTTGCTGTCTAAGTAATGTCAGTGGTATAGAAAAAAGGAAGAAGAAGACTGTTTTGGAAACAGCATGCACTGATAAATTGTTCACAAGACCAGGAATATGCAAAAACAGTTTAATTTTGTTGACATGGTAACTAGACAACTGGACAAAACAGCCTTTTACAAAGTATTTTATTTTCCAGCCACTTTAAGTGAAAGGTTTTAATACAGACATAAAAAAAATACAGACATGATTTAATAAAGTTCAAGCAGTAGAAAAGATAAATTCTATCATATTTTCACCACCTGTCCTGCTATACATGGGCTCACTCTCTTTCCCTCCACCAGTGCAGGGTTTGGCTGAATGAGTAACCTTCCATAAGTCCCGCCCACCTGTCCTTTAGTGAGACGGCCAGGATTGACACACACACAGCCAATCACATCCTGAGAAATAATAGAAAATCAGTTTTCCAGTCAGTTAAAATAACCTTATTTGACCTGGTATATAAATAAATTGATCTAAAATGCGAGTGATTTACCTTGATGAAATACCGAAGCTCAGAAGGAACGATAAGAATATCAGGTGTGAGGTTCATTTGGCCAAACTGCTGAAACTTGTCGTAATCCATGTTAACTTCCTCCGCAGGAGGATACAGAGGATAGTAGCTAAAACAATGAAATGACATCTCAGAAGCAGCAGAAAAACAACACTACTAACCTGAGGTAATTTCATTTTAAAGATAAGAAATCAATATGCTCTACTAACCTTCTCTGGGTCAACATGTGTTTCATGATGCGTGAGAAACGTTCTGTGCCCGTGCCACTGCAAAAACCATAATTATACTGTAAACTGTGCTTGTGCTCACTCATTCCTCTGAAATAAATTTGTTAGTTGTGGGTTGTTTTCATGCTAGAATTGCTAGTTGGTTCGGTAGTATTACCTGCTGATCTCTTCAGCTCCCATATAAAACAGGATGTCTGTAGAGGTCAGGCCAAATGTCACATTACCAATGAGGAGCGTGCAGGGGTCAGAAGCTAAGGTCACTCGCTAGGGATGGAAAATGTATACAACAGTAGAAACAGAAACGGATTAATTATTCAGTTGAAGCATTAAGACATATTAAATAAAGCCATGTCTTTCTAATTAAGCATGTCCTGATTCACACAAATAGATAAAATATTAATCACCAGCACTTAGAACTAAAGAGGACGGCCAATTACAGCTAATCACCAGCTAATCACAGCTAATAGCTAATGATCTCACCGCTGAATCATCTTTGCTGAGGCTGGTCAGGTTGAAGGGTGGCTGAGGATAAATGTAATGATGATGGACATCCCTCTGAGACGGCACAAACACCAACCTGCATCCTGACCTATAATAAAAGAATGTGTGGAATGAAAACACACAGTTGTGCATCGTGAGCACTTCCTGTAAAGACGTAAATAAAAACATATACGCACCCTTTGGTTCCTTCCACTATGCTGTCCGCACATCTCTTGAAGATGATTTCGAATGTTTCCGTTACCTGGTTTTTCTGTCGAAAAGGTTAAACATCAATTTATGGTCATGATGAATAACGTTAATACAGGAATTTTTAAAAACATACAAAATCTGGTTTACCTCAATCTGCTCATGTTTGGAATCAACAAAAGGCCCAAACTGTAAGGGAAATACAGTTAATTACTAGTCAAATTAAATAGATTTAAATACATTTTATTAAAATGTCCCATAAAGCAGTCATACTGTAAGATAAATTAGGTTTTATCATAAGATGCTTGCTGGATCAAAAGCTGTACCTACCAGAATGCACACATCAGGACGATCTTTATTGATGATCGTGATGAGGTCAATCAGAGGGTCATAGGTCAGACTTTCAGAGGGGGTGTATGGTCCACAAGTCATCATGACCATCACAGGCTCAGACACTGAAAATTGTTATGAAGGGTTTAATATGAGCAGTGATCTCAACAGTGATGTTCATGCATTTTCTACCAATCTTACCTTCATCCATTTCTTGTTTTACTTCAGGAGGACTGTAAAAAGGCAGGGGAATACCCTGATGGAGAAACAAATCATAGAATAAATAAAACTTTTAATTCAACAAATTCTAACTGAACCCAAATAGGTTTAAACTAAAAGAGCTATATGTAAGATACCTCGTATAGTTTGGTAGCAACAAACTTCTCCCCAGTGGGATTCATACCTTCCATCACAACAACCTATAAAAGAGAGTTAAGAAATTGTTGCCAATATGGATAATAATAAATGGCAAACACATTGCATGATTAAAGATGGGGGGGGGGTTATTAATAATTATTATTATTAATAATTCTGGTTCCTGAAAATTATTTGCAATATAATAACATTGTTTAGTAATAAGATTAAAAAAGACAAAAGGAAAAATATGCATCTAATAGAGGGTTTGCACTTATGTCACTGTTTGGTTAGTCACCTGGATGCATGGCCATATTGGAGATACTCAGATGTAAACAACAGCATAGAATGCACAGTTAATGTACTACTGAATACGTTGTTCTGCTAATTTACTGCATGCTGTCTAAACCACAGAAAAAACGTGTCGAAGCTGCTCAATCATATAGAAGAAGGACTTAGTAAGCAGGAAAGGAATATTTTTGGTAAACTAAAGCATTAATATTAATTAAGATATTAGCCTAATATTTCACCAACCTGACCAGAAATGATAAGAATAAACATGTTGTCAAGATTCTTGCCCTGGAAAACTTGGTTCAGTTTGGCCAACCACAAATGCCTTTTGTTCCTCAAAACGGTTTTTTGCACTCTTCTCCTTGATTTGTTATAACTTTTGGCAGTCTATAGTACTCCAAATGTTTTTCCCGCTCTGACTGATTAGTACAGCCCAAAATAAGACAATAATTGACCATTTTCAGCTGTAATAATCAGCAAAATATGCAAGTTTTGTTCGGTTCAGTGGCATTACATTCAGCACCGGCAATATGGCCGACAGATGACGTGCCGTTAAAACCCTCTATAGTAGGCATGTATCTCACCTGTCCGGGAAAAAGCGAGAACTCTTTAAGCTCAGACAGATCCACAGGCACCTGTCTGCCCCCCTGTTCCTGTCCGGCCTCCAGCAGCACAGACTGTGCATTGAGCTTCCCGTTACTGTCACAACACACTTGCCCCAATACTGTGATGCTATCCTGCAGAAGAGAAAGAAAATAAGATCACAGTTAAAATGGATACACACAAACTGGAGAATTAACTTAATTTTATCACTTTGAGAAAAGATTTAGCCTTAAATATTTTCCTTATTTAGCCATGATGATGTTTGTGCTTGTACCTGAACAGGTAATGAAACTGGAGAGAATTCCTCTATGTTAAAATGACTCCGCAATTCCTCACCGAGTTCTTCAATCTTTTCAGTCAGAACTGTAGATAAGGTAGAGAACATATATGTAAAACAAATATCTAAAAAGACAATCTGTACGTTTCATGCAACACTAACAAATTTTTTCAACATTTAATATGACAATGCACATTTGGAAAGGAGCAAAGGTTTGTATTAATAACAACACAGTCTCACCGTCTCGCACATCTCTCAGCCTCTGAAACATGTATTTGTAGCTGCTGATGAGTGAATTCTCTCCTCCTTCCAGCATCTCAACTCTCACAGCGCTCTGTCCTTTACCCATCCAGCGAGGACCCTGCACTGTTCCAAACGTCGCAACCACCTCTCCTCGGCCACCACGCATGCCATATTTTTGAGAAGGGGTTGCACTACACAAACACATAGCACATCTCTATACTGACAGATCAAATTCATTTCTTTTGGAATCTTTTGGTATCTTGGAAGTTAAAAGACATAAGATTCCAGTTACCATGCTAATTATTCCACACTGTCTTTAAGGTATTTTTGCGTTGGTGATTTTATTAATGGTTCTGTTGCCTCATATATTTAAATCTGAAGAAATCTTAATGATTTTATTACCTTGGTGAGAAGCTAGCAGGTGACAGCAATAGACTGGGGCTGGTGAGTCGAGCCACACCTCTCTTGGACTGTGGATGTTCTGGGGTGGTCAGCGCTCGCTTCTGAGAGCCCTGCAGTCACACAGATAGGAATGCATTTGCATGTGGGCTTTCTTACCAACAGTTACCAAGAAAGCCATTTACAATATACTTGAAATTACAGCAGTTAAGCAGATCAAATAAACAATTTGGGTTTGCTTTTAAGAGCTGAGCTATACATGATTTACTCATTTGGAATCAATGATACATTTCTATCTGTCCATCTACATCTCCATCAAGCATCCCGTATTAAAAAGCCTCCAATTTTCTTACTTTGGCAGGTGTTGAATAGGAATCCAGCAAGCTTTCCTCTTCCTCTTCTGCTCGGATTCTGCAAGAGTCTATTAAGAAAAGTACTGTGTGCATTTATTGTGAAAAACTAAATTAAATGACCTCAAAATAAATCTAGTGATAGTTTGAGTGATAAGGATACAGGTCCTGGATAGAGTTGATGTCTCTTGTCTTTTAAACTGGCTTCCCTTTGATGAGCCTTTAGGCCTTTTCTTTTTGTTCAGTATCTAAAGAGTAAATAAGCAGTAAACAAATCAAACAGAGAAACACAGGGTGTCTTATTTATTAATGCATCTCTGGAGATCTTAGGACATCTGCGTTGTAGTTATCATGTTTTGCACACTCATACTAACTTCATGTTCAAACTGGTCCAGGTTATCAAGAGTTAGCGGCAGCTGCTCTCTACTGGAGCTGAAAGCAAACCACTCACATACGATGTCGTCCCCCTTCAGCCTGTGACACAAACACTGCTCCAACACTACAAGAGACAATTATTACAGTATGACCATCGTAAGAGCGTTTATATATAAATTTCCTACCGTAAATATATCATAACTTAATTTTTGATTAGTAATATGCATTGCTAAGAACTTCATTTGGACAACTTTAAAGGTGATTTTCTCAATATTTTGATATTTTTGCATCCTTAGATTCCAGATCTCACCAAATATTGTCCTATCCTAATAAACCATACATCAATGGAAAGCTTATTTATTCAGCTTTCATGTGATGTATAAATCTCAATTTTAAAAAATTGACCCTTATGACTGGTTTTGTGGTCCAGGGTCACATATATACAAATTTACATTTATATGTTCACAATAAGGCATAATAAGTATGAGTGCCATACATTGTTAAAAATACTGCATTAAAACAACAAATAAGAAACTTGACATTTACTTTTATCCACAGTTTCATTGTTGAAGGCTATGTTGAAGGTGTCCAGTTCGGATTTGATGTCCTCTGCAGTGACTGAAGCCATTGTTATTGTGTCCTCTAATGTTCAAATATGAAGAATCTGTAACCCAAGAAGAGAAGCAACTAGATGCATACGTATTTTGAATAACACATTACATCAACTGCAATTATATCAGACAGAAATATTCAAGTGTCGCTAAATAAAACACTGAACTGGCGCTAAGTTAAACACAATAACTTAACCTAATTTGCTTTATCAATACAATTTTATTCAGCGAAAAATACAGCTCGAAATAAGAAAGTTATCTTCAAACACAGATTGAATAGAAATGTAAAATATTACCTTCTATATTAACATCAAAAATCAGCTGTCATATTCCTCAACAGTCTGCATCACGTTCGGATTGCCGCGAAAAAGTACCCGCAAAACAGCACTGAAAGGTCACTTCCGGTTCCTCCAAGCGTCCTCCACGACGCCAGAGGGAGTCTGAGGCTGTCAACTGAATTCTCTTCCCGATCAGCTGAAAGGAACCAGAGGAACTAAAGCCAGCAGTTGCTACACGTGTTTATGATACCTTAATATTATTCTCACATTTGTACTGTAAATTTTATAATTTGGATTCTTAAACGTTACTTATCAAAATGCCGAAGGTTAAAGCTGAGAAAAAGTCTCGTCAACACCAGGAGGTGAAGAGTCAAGGTAGGTTACGTTCATGTTTTGTACTGCATGCTGTAGGACTAGGAAAATGAAGCCTACTTTTCGGACCATAAAAATGTTTGCATTAGTAACATTATTTTCATGACATTCAAGCACATTTTCATCCTAAGTGACATCACTGTAACGCGTGTTTTATTTATTTATTTATTTATTTCTTTCTTTCTTCTTCTCTCTCTTTATGTGCTTGATTGTCATGTCAAGAATGTCACAAGAATATAAAATTTGGCGACATGCATATATGACGTTTTTTAGAATCCACCACACAGGAACAATAAAACATCATTGTTTCTTAATCTGTTTCAGGAATTATGTTCAATACTGGTATTGGTCAGCATATTTTAAAAAATCCATTGGTTGTCAACGGCATCATAGAGAAGGTCAGTAACATTGACATTTTCTGTTAAAATGTTCTTTTTACACTCCCAATCAAAAGTTTTTGTATAGCAAGATTTATGTTGTTTTAATTTTAATGTTTTTAAAGAATTTTCTTCTGCTAACCAAGCCTGCATTTATTTGATCCAAAGTAGGCAAAAACAGTAAAATTTTGAAATATTTTCACACAATCCTTCAGAAATAATTCTAATATTTTGATTTATTGCTCATTGTTATTGTTATTGTTATAATTATTAGGTTAAGCATTTGTCTGAAATGGAAATCTTATCCTGGTTCCTTATCCTTATTATAAATGTCTTAATCATCATTTCTGATCCATTTAAAGCACCCTTGCTAATATGTATGTGTATATGTGTGTGTGTATATATATATATATACACACACACACACACACACACACACACACACACACAGTGTTGGGGGTAACGCATTACAAGTAACGCAAGTTACGTAATATTATTACTTTTTCCAGGTAACTAGTAAAGTAACGCATTGCTTTTTAATTGACAAGAAAAAATCAGAGTTACTTTTTTTTAAAATAAGTAACAGCAGTTACTTTTCCCCCCATTTATTGATTAAAAGCTCTCCTGTCCCTATGTTAAGAGAAATCCAGAGTAAGAATATGACACAAACCTGCAATAATTAAATATGTTAAATAATACAAATATCCTTTATGCATTTAATGCCATTTTATTAACCGATATCTTTGCTGCCAACCTTTGATGATCCAATTCAACTATACTGTAAGCAAAAATTACTCAAGATAATCTAACATTTGTTTTCCTTTTTTTTTTTTATTGCTGAAGAGTTAACATTTTTTCCTTCTGCGGTCTACTGTTCACACATGAATTTACTTTTCTCAAAGCCTGAGGCTTTTGGTGTGAAAAGACTTTTACATTTTACAGAACTTTTTATATTAAAAATAAACAAGCAAGCACTGCCCAGATTTTAAAAGTAACGCAAAAGTAAAGTAACGCATTACTTTCCATAAAAAGTAACTAAGTAATGTAATTATATATATGTATATGTGTATATGTGTGTGTGTGTGTGTGTGTGTGTGTGTGTGTATGTGTATATATATTCTTGAACAGCATATTAGCATATAATTAGCAAAAGTGATGATGTGATGATGCTGTAAATGTAGGAATAAATTACATTTTAAAATACATTCAAATAGAACGCAGTTATTTTAAATGGCAAAAATGTTTCACTTTACTGCTTTTGCTGTATTTTGGATTAAATAAATGCAGGCTTGGTGAGCAGTAGAGACCTCTTTAAAAACATTAAAACTCTCATATTGTAACAGCACAACATAATCAGTGTGTTGATTTAACACAAAAATGTCTTTGCAGGCAGCATTACGACCAACAGATGTGGTTCTGGAAGTTGGTCCTGGAACTGGTAACATGACTGTCAAACTTCTGGAGAAAGCCAAGAAAGTAAATAAGTTACATTAAATGTTTATTGCTGGATTTTAAGCAGCAATTAATTTCTCTATTTTTATTATTATTTCTCCCCAAAGCAAAACGTAATTACTTCATTTATTGTAATTCAAAGGTGGTTGCTTGTGAGTTGGACACCAGGCTCGTTGCTGAGCTTCAAAAAAGAGTCCAGTGCACGTAAGAGTTTTTATCATACACATTCATTGCCACTGTTGTCAAGACCTCAGCACCTGTTTGACTGAGAAATCTGTTTTCAATGCAGTCCAATGCAAAACAAGCTTCAGATCCTCATAGGGGACGTACTCAAGACGGAGCTCCCCTTTTTTGACATCTGCGTGGCTAACTTGCCTTATCAGGTATTGGTTCAGAGATTTGTTTCTCCTTGGTTACTGTAGATCTGTCTTACAATAAGATCCCATTAGTTAATGCATTAACTGATGTTCAGGATGTGTTCACACATATGTTTGTTATTATTAATTTTTTTTTAACATTAGTTATTGAGAACCCCCCCCAAATGTTCATTTTTAGTTTCTGTTAGCTCAGGTCCATTAGATAATATTAACAGATCTTTTGATTTTAATAATGTGCAGTAATAACTGAGATAAATAAATAGTTTGGAAGCATTTATCATGTTAATGTAGTTAACAAATAAAACCTTATTGTAAGTGTTATTGAATCACTGGTGTTCACATAGTTTTTTTTTTTTTCTAGATATCATCGCCTTTCGTGTTCAAGTTGTTACTTCACAGACCGTTTTTTAGGTAAGAAAATGTTTTTTTTTTTTTTTTTGGACAGTTGTTTTGCAGAAATGAGTTTATCACCATGTCAGATAATGAGTTTTCCATTTATTCTGTCTGTAGGTGTGCTGTGCTGATGTTTCAGAGGGAATTTGCCATGCGGTTGGTAGCTAAACCAGGAGACAAGCTATACTGCAGACTGTCAATCAACACACAGCTCCTAGCCCGAGTGGACCACCTCATGAAGGTTGGTGCCTGTTCACGTTCATTAAATGTATTCTTATTATTATTCATATGTGAAATCAAGTTTTTACTGCTTATTGAGAAATGTTAAATCCTCAAGTTTGTATGAAATACACTATTATATATGGAGATACTGACATGTTATGCTTATGAAGGTGGGAAAGAACAATTTCAGACCACCTCCAAAAGTAGAGTCCAGCGTGGTGAGGATAGAGCCCAAAAATCCTCCACCTCCTATTAACTTCCAGGTAAGTGTCCTTAATTAACGTGTGTTTACTGACTGTGCAGTTATTGGAAATAATATAATCATGTTTTTCTGCATTTATAGGAATGGGATGGTCTGGTCAGAATTGCATTTGTCCGAAAGAACAAAACACTGAGTGCTGCCTTCAAGTAAGATGTCCCTAAATGGTGTTTTCGTTGAGCGATCAATAGTAATACATTTTAGCAGCTGGCCAGTCGTGGTAGGGACTAGGAAGATGACGTTTTTATTTTATTTTTAATTTTTTCAATGCAGGTCTGCTGCGGTTGAACAGTTATTGGAGAAGAACTACAGAATCCATTGCTCCGTGCACAACATAGTGAGTCTGCTTCATGTTTACATTTTTAATATACTTAATATACCTGAGAAACCATTATATTTATGGCTTTTGTGGGTCTTAAAAAGTCAGCTCTTAAATCAGGTCAGAAGTCCTAAATTCATAGTCAAGGCATTTAGCTGTTGCATGCATTGTTTAAAAAAAAAAAAAAAAAAAAAAAAAAAAAAAACTGACCCAAAACTGAAAATTCTGTCATTAATTACTTACCCTCATGTTGTTCCAAACCCAGAAGATCTTCATTTATCTTCAGAACACAAATTAAGATATGTTTGATGAAATCAATGAGAAAAATGAGAGCTTTTTGACCCTGCATAGACAGCAATGTAACTGACATATTAAAGACCCAGAAAGGCATTAATGATATTGTTAAAACAGTCCATGTGACATCTGTAATTCATTTTTATTTTTGGGTGAACTATCACTTTAATGTCATAAGTATTTTTGTCGTGTTTACAGTTAAAATGTCTTAACAGCCTGAAATCTTAAAAGCCTTAAATTTAATTGAGATGCAAACTGAAGATAAAGTTGGTTTTCTGAGAAATTTAACAAAGAAGTGAGTTTAAGATTAAAACAAGAACAAATGTCTGTCAGTAAGAAATAAAAGCTTGTTTACCCTTTGAATTAAGTAGGTTTTTCTGAGCCCATTTGCAGATAGTTGTTCTTGTTTTAATCTTTAACTCACTTTATTTTGAACAATTTCTTAGAAACCAAGACTTGTCTTGTATGTCATTTTGCTTCTCAAGTAAATGTATCTTGATTTAAGATTTAGATTTTTGCACTAGAAAACAAGACAAAAAAATACTGTGGATGAACATCAGATTTTGCAATGTGATACAAAGGTATAGTAAAATTTATTCATATGTTCTCATTATGCTACATGCTTTGTAAATAATTAACATTTAGAGAACACATTGATATATTGTGTTCCCTTTAAAGAGATAGTTCAACCAAAGATGAAAATTCTGTCATTAATTACTCACCCTCATGTTGTTCCAAACCCGTAAGATCTTTGTTCATCTTTGGAGCACAAATTAAGATATTTTTGATGAAATCTTGAGAGCTTTCTGACCCCGCATAAACAACAACACAACTACCATGTTAAAGGCCCAGAAAGGTACCAAGAATATCAACAAAATATTTAGTGTGTCTAGGTACTCTTGATAATGGCGGTAGACCGTAACTCAGGGGAGAAGAATTGTTGAATAAAGTTTTTGCGCACAAAAAGTATTCTCGTAGCTTAGTTGAACCACTGATGTCACATGGACTATTTTGTCACTGTTTTTTGTACCTTTCTGGGCCTTGAACATAGTAGGACCCTTGCTGTCTATGGAGGGTCAAAGTACTTAATGACAGAATTTCATTTTGGGTGAACTATGCCTTTAATTTCTTCCTTAAATTTTCTTTTTTTTTTTTTTTTTAAAGGTTTTGGAAAAAGTCTTAAAGGAGAAGTCCACTTCCAAAACAAAGATTCACTTATAATGTACTCGCCCCCTTGTCATCCAAGATGTTCATGTCTTTGTTTCTTCAGTCGTAAAGAAATTATTTTTTGAGGAAAACATTTCTGCATTTTTCTTCATATAATGGACTGATATGGTGCCCCAATTTTTACCTTCCAAAATGCTGTTTAAATGCGGCTTTAAACGATCCCAAATGCGGTTGTAAACGATCTCAGCCAAGAAAGAAGGGTCTTATTCTGACTCAAGACAGTTAGGGTGTATCGGAAAACTCCAACTGTACTTCAAACTCAACTTCAAAAATCATTTCATCATCCTACATCACTGCAGAAGTACCGATCCTCTCTTGCAAAGTGAACATGCAAAGCGAACATGCAAAGCTCATCAAACACACTTAACAAAAAAGGTAAAACAGCGATATAGGGCGATTTTGAAGTTGAGAGAGAACATGAGATGGGAATTTTTTGACATACACTAACTGTCATGAACCGGAACAAAAACAGTCCAGGCAGAGTAAGACAAGACGAGCGTTTGGCATTAAAAACTATATACATCGTATTATTTTTATTAAAATAAACGATTGTTTCACTAGATAAGACCCTTCTTTCTCGGCTGGGATCGTTTAAAGCCGCATTTAAACTGCATTTTGGAAGTTCAAAATCGGGGCACCATATCAGTCCATTATATGAAGAAAAATGCTGAAATGTTTTCCTCAAAAAACAATTTCTTTACGACTGAAGAAAGAAAGACACGAACATCTTGGATGACAAGGGGACGAGTACATTATATGTAAATCTTTCTTTTGGAAGTGGACTTCTCCTTTAAATCTACCTTCAAAATCTGCAGAAACACTCACATTAAAAAACATTTCCAAACTCTATTACAGGAAGTAGAACAGGATTTCAGCATTGCTCAGAAAATTGAAAGCATCCTTCAAGAGTCAAAGTTTAGCGACAAGAGAGCACGTTCCATGGATATAGATGATTTCATGGTGTAAGTATGACACGCTTCACTTCGTAAAAAAAATACTTTTTAATGTTTGTTTTTTTGGGGGGTGTTTTGTTAAGCATCTTTTCTGCATCCGTGTTTCACGGTAGGCTTCTTCATGCATTCAACTCCGCCGGGATACACTTCTCCTAAGACTTAAGAAACAGAACGGCTACTAAGCTGACAGGAAGTGATGTCACAATCTTCTCATATTCTGCTGTGCAAAGAAATAAATGATATTTCTTTTCAATGGACATGCAATGGAACACCTAATCACTCAGGCTGGAAATGTTTTGTGCCTTTCCTGAATCAGGAAATATTTACGGACTTCCTTCAGAGGTAAAATTGGTGACTGTTAAGAGGATTTGAAGAGGACGTCTTGCATTTTTATAACTTATCTTTATATACTCCCTAAGTGCACAAGGTTACTCTTCGTATAACTCAGGTTGTCATTAAGAATATTAATCATCATCACCGTTAATCTCAGTGTTGCATACAGAACATAATATCCCACTCATTGAGTACTGCTCAATACTGAGCTGTCAAAGTGAAAAATTATAAACTGCTAACACTTTACAATAAGGTTCAGTTGGTTAACGTTAATGGATGTATCAGATGTCATGAACTAATTGATAGCATTTTTACAGCATTTTGTGTCTAGCTTAATAATGTTAATTTTTAAATATAGTAATTGTTAATTGATTAAATGCTGTAAAAGTATTATTCAGTGTTTGTTCATGTTAGCAATTGCATTATTAACAAATTGGAACTTACTATCAAGTTTTAACTAGAATTTATTATTAACATTCTACCTACAAGTTAAGGTAACTAGTACGTAAACTTTGTGTAAATATAATGGCTAGTTATGTAATATGTGATAAATCTATTCTCAGATTCATTTAAGGCATGTTTCTTAGAAAGGTTTAGCTGAACAAGCTCAAAACAATTGAAAAATGTGTTTTGTGTTAAAACTTAAGTATTTAAAAATTTAAAATGAACAGGATCTGCATACAAATCTTTTGACTTTAAAAGGAACTTGAGAAAATGGTTGTTTTGTTCCTCACCCTGTGTGAGACTTGTCAGTAGTGTTTCTATTATAAATCACTTTGAACTGTTCAAAGATGCTCTCAACAGCTTTGAATTGTTAAATTGCTGTCAGTGAAGCCGAGTTTCAGATCCTCCTGTTTTGAAGCAGGAGGAAAGTGAAAGATGAAAATCTGAACATGAGAAAAGTTGCTCTGCTGCAACAATTATACAGTGTAGATGTTTTTCTTAGTTGCATGATAAGCCACACCTGAGTAAAATTACATCATGGTAGGCTTAGCCTTACTTTCTATGGACGTAAGTGCTTTATTTTACTCTTTGCCATGCTGAGTATAAATACAAATGAGTTACTTAAGTAAAGCCCTTTTGTGCACCAAACACATGAGGACCAGCCATCAGACACTAACCAACATCCTCATTGTACACCGCAAGAAAAATATAAACTTAAGCCTGCCTAAAATATAGTTTTAGCTGGTCTGTTGGACAGTTTTAAAGGATTTTAGGCACATTTTTAGCTGGGCAGACCCCTTTAAACCAGTTTTTTTGGTCTTTTAGCAAAGTACATTCTCCGTGCTTTACTAGAAATGCTAAATAATGGTGGTTGTTCACATGACACAAGATTAAATGAGTGGAAAATCGTTTTAGTGGTTGTTTGAATAAATGAGTGGATTATTCCTTTGGCGGTTTCATGTGTTGACTATTTTCAAACTGTTGTTGTCGTTACATAATTTGACCACTAGATGGCTCTCAAGTACCGTTACAGATATTTTATGTGTAGTTCTTTGTACATGAAGGCTATTAGCGACTTTAAGTACGTGGCTAAAGAAAACGAACTTACACGAAAATAGATTTTTCACATAATAGGATATAATTAGGAGGCTGTTGAATTTGATCAAGTCAAGTTGGTAAATTCAGCGTGTATTCCTCCTCACCAACGTGGCTCATTTTCACTCCTACCAACACCAAAATGTCACTGAGTTGAAGTTTCTTACCGTAGTATTGACAGATCCAGCTTTATTGATTGATAGCAGGCAGGGACTCGTATATTCTGGGGTGAAGTGTCTTGCTCTACAGGGAACAGGAAGAAATTGATTCAAGAGTTTGGGCGCCACAGGTGCACAGCCTCATATGAGTGACAGTGGCCTCTACTGTCAATCAATGCTAGAGTTTGTGTTGACTGCCTGATGGAGCAGAGACAGATAGTATAAAAGCATAGTAAAAACAATAATATTGCGAAATATTATTACAATTTAAAATACCTTTTTTTTTTTTTATTAATGAAATTTGTCAGTTTCACATGATCCTTCAGAAATCATTAATATGTTAATTTGCTGCTTTACAAATGTTGCTTATAATCAATGTTGAAAATAGTTGTGCTGATTAATAAACACTACCAGTCAAAAGTTTCTGGACAGCAAGATTTTTAATGTATTTTTTTTCTAAAGAAGTCTCATCTGCTTACCAAACCGACAAGTACAGCAAAAACAGGACAATTTTGAAATATGTTTGCTATTTAAAATAACTGTTTTCTATTTGAATATATTTTACAATGGAATTCATTCTTGTGATTTCAAAGCTACATTATTAGCATCATTACTCCAGTCACAGGATCCTTCAGAAATCGTTCTCATATTCTCATTTGCTGCTCCAAAAAATGTTGCTCAGTAGAGTTTTTTTCAGGTTTCTTTGAATAGAAAGCTAAGAAGAATAGTATTTATCTGAAATAGAAATCTTTTGTAACATTATAAATGTCTTTATCATCATTTTTGATCAATTTAAAGCATCCCTGTCAACAAACAAACAAAGAAAAAAATTATAAAAATAAACAAAATCTTTTTATTTCAGACAAATGCTAATTTTTGGATCTTTCTATTCATCAAAGAATCCTGAATATAATGTAAACTGTTTTAAATATTAATAATAATAATAATGTTTCTTGATTGGCAATTTGACATTAGAATGATTTCTGAAGAATCATGTGACACTGAAGACTGATGATGCTAAAAATTTAGCTTTAAAATCAGAGGAATAAATTGCATTTTAAAATACATTCAAATAGAAAGCAGTTATTTTAAGTGGTAAAAATATTTCACAGTATTACTGCTTTTACTGTTTTTTGCATCAAATAAATGCCTGATTGGTGAGCAGGAGAGACTTCTTTGGGGGGGGACATAAAACAGTCCAAAAACTTTTGACTGGTAGTGTATATCTATATATTTTTTAGATATTTTTGTGGAAGCCAAACTTTTGAACGGTAGTGTATATTGATGTAGGCGATTCATCTCTCGTTTTTATTTTTGCATCAATGGTGCACTGACAAAAATGCAGATAAATTTGAAGTTCTATGAACGTTTAGAGACTCTCCACATTGACTCAACAGTTTACAAATCACGGATTTTAAAACGATGCATAATACATGAAATTATGAAGTGCACACAGTTATCTTTGACATTTCCAGATCTAAATGTCACCTGAACAGGTGTATTTCCTATTGTGGGACGTCCTGCAGTGCAACTGAGCTTCTTTTTTTTTTTTTTTTTTTTTTTTTTTTTTTTGCATCGCACCTGCTCATTTAAACAAATCCCTCTCTAAGTGTTTCACAACATCTTGCTTTATCTTGAAGCAGATGTGACTGAATTGTTAGAGAAATCTATGCAGCCTTACAGCAAAATGCTTTCAGCTGTATTACAAACTTTCCGGCTGAGTCACAAACGTTCAATTATTCTTGCGTAGACTCTCCGTTTTCTGCTTGGCTCTTGAAGTTATGATGAAAATAATTAATTGGGCTTTAGGTGCGAATCCCTCTCATGCTGCCCAGATACTGTCCTAGTTTTCCTGTATACGCAGGTTCTTGCCAGTCGCTGAGCCGCAGGCCTGCTGATAGGATCGAGATTAGAAATTCAAATGTCTCTCTTCTTTGAAGTAAAGCGAGAGAGCTTTTGAGTCGGGCACCCGGAGGACATGCCAACCCAGTCTACACATTGATCCTGCGAAACGTGTTTGACTTTGAAATTTATTTATCTATCTTTCTACTGTATCTGTTTCTTTTTTTCCTCTTAAATTGTTCACTTGAGGCAGGCGCTTAGATTCTCTTGATCACTGTCTGTGATACAGAAGAGATTGGGGGCCATGGGAAGTATCTGATCTGTGGGTCAACTATCAGTCATTGCATGGCTTAACATTGCTTTCTGTCGTACTTGTAGAAGTTCTTCTTGCCTTCACTGACCTCCATGTTGCGATGAACCTAGTGGCCGTTACTGATTGGCTGGTTGCAACAGACCGTGGTGATGTCCCATAAATACTCACTGTAGCATTTAGCTGCTGTCAGGGTCAATGGTGCGGGACGGTCTTAACGACCTCCAGACACTGATGCCGTGATAAGCTAATCTTAAAGGGACTCCATCACTGAGAAGGTCACGATAAGGATCTCATCACAGTATTGAATTTGTTAGATGCCTGGCAGTGATGATTCATTCTATCACATTGGGATCCATTATGGATTTTGCATCTTAGATGTGTCAAAATGTGCTTTTGTAAATTTGTGGTACTATTATTCATTCATTTAGTCCAAAAGCACTTTTTCTTTTTTTTTTTTTTTTTTGAGTTTTTAATTATTTTTAGGGTAGAGAGGACCGAAATTGATGTTGAGAAGATCATAGCATACTGTAAAAGTAATTTTATAGTTGTATTTTTGTATTTATATGTTTTAACAATGTGTAAGCATACTTTTATATATTTATATACATATTTTTTTTCAATATTTTAATATTTATTTATTTTTAAACCTTTATATTCGTTCATACTTGTATGACATCATTTTTTTGCTGAACACAAAATAAGATATTTTGAAGCATGTTGGGGGTCCAAAAACATTGACTTTATAGTCTTGGGCATTTTTTAAAATATCATCTTTTGTGTTTATATATATATATATATATATATATATATATATATATATATATATATATATATATAGAAATGATATTCAAATAGAAAGAATATATATATATATATATATATATATATATTCTTTCTATTTGAATATCATTTCTTGTTTTAAACATAAATCCTATTTGTTTAACAAGGAAAAAAAACATTTAGATGTAATTTGCCTGTTAATGTCTGGTGCATTTTTGATTTCTCAAGTAAATTTATTTGATTTTAAGGATGCGTATTCTAGTCAAAAGTTTTTAATTGATTTTAATTAATTGAATAAGATTTTTAGTTCTCTAATTTTTTTTTTGTTTAAGTCTTTTCTGCTCATCAAACCTGTGTTTGTTTAATCCAAAATAAAACAAATATTTTCACTATTTAAAATAACTGAATTTTTAGCGAGTGATTATCTCATAATTAAGTTATAAAAACAAGTCTCTGTATCATATGCAGCATTGCTTCTCAAATAAATGTATCTTGTTTTAAGGATTTTTACCATTTTTATTCAAACACACAAGTCACACAAGCCTAATTAAAAAGTCATTAAGAAGTCAGTATATTGAAATATTGAGGTAATTTCTTCTTTTTCTAAATATTTCACTTTTTTCAATATTAAATGCTGTTGACATTACTCCCTTGTTAATTTAATGTGATCTCACACTAGACCTTTGAATTAGTGATACCCCAGTGACAAGTTCATTTCTTAGGAGCTTTCACACTGATGATTAAGCCTGCGACTGTCTGCCTTCTCTTCATATATTTCCTCTCCGGCTCTCTCTCAGACTAACGGATGCTTGAAATGCACGCCGTGGCTGTAAAGTGAGGTATTCCCTGTGTGCTCAGTGGGACGTGGCACAGGGGTCTGACCTGGGCCCCCCTGTCGGATATTGATGTCTGCAGATGTTCACGTACAGAAAGGGCAGTCTCATTCCCTCCTGCTCCTGATAAATCATATAAGGGAGGGATTCACACTGCATTATTGATGGTCCGCAGGGAGGGATGAGAGAGGGCTTACTAGAGAAAGAGAGAGAGAGAAAAAAATGCTGTTCAGCCTTTTCAGCTGCCCAAGGTTAGCCAGACACCAGTTAAGAGATCCTGACAGGTGTGTGTGTGAGAGAGAGAGAGAGAGTGAGAGAAAGATTTTCCCCATGGGAGACGATGATCTGGAGTTTTTGAGAGCAAGCCTTGCTGTGACAGGCCTCTCCACAGCAACCTGTCAGGGCAGCCCCTTTCAAGCAGGTTTGAGGGATGTCATGAGGCTGTGGCATGGCGGTCTTTCGGAGGGGGAGGGAGAAAGACAGATTGAATGGAGAGCCCTATTTCCTGCGCTCGCTCACAGACTATAACAGGCATGGATTTTATGAGGCTGTGAAGCTCAATCAGTTAGCGCACACTCCATGAAAAGAGTGTTTTCGTACGCAGCCTCATGCATTCTGCAACTTTCATTTTCATAATTTAAACATCACTGCCCTTTAGGCACGGGAAGGAACTCTGGCTTTGTTTGGAACTGCATACTATCATACTTCTCTGACCAGTTCTGCAGTGTATACTATGTATATATATTTATATATTTATTGCATAGAATACCTTGATGCAGTCTATCCTCCCTTTCACACAGTCTTTACTGGTAAATTATCATGTTTCTGTCAACATACTTGCCTTGACAGCGAATCAGGTTTCTTGCCACTAAATGCAAACATTTTGGAGGCAAAAGACCAAATATAATATAAATATAAATTAAATCTGTATGTACAAACAAAAACGAATGAGAAGCAAAGCCTACTTTTTTTCCATTGCGTATGTTTGTTTGAGGCTGAGAGGAGAACGATCACATGAGCTCTACACTGTAAAACATAAAAAACACAATTTGTTGAGTCAGCTTAAAATAATTTGTTACCCTGCTGCCTTAAAATTTTAAGTTCAGTCAACTAAAATAAGTTTATTCAACTTGAAATGTTAAGTTGTACTAAGTAACAACTTAGATATTTGTGTTTGCTAAACTTAACAGATGTGTAAGTAACCCAGCTGCCTTAAAATTTTATGTTGATTCAACTCAAATATCTAAGTTGTCGCTTAGTATAATTTAACATTTCAAGTTGAATAAACTTTTTTTGAGTTGACTGAACTTCAAATTTTAAGGCAGCCAGGTTACAAATTATTTTAAGTTGATTCAACAAATTGTTTTTTACAGTGTACTGTGTTCTTTCCTATAGGCTGTCGCTCCTGAAAGTCGCTCTTCATTTGCATAAAGTTGAGGAATTCTTAACTTTGTCGCGTCGCTGGACATGCCCCATCCAGTCGCCACCGGTCGCAGTAGCTCGCTGTCGCTCTTGTCACCAGAAATCGCCAGCTCTCCATTGAAATGAATGGGATCGTGTCGCTTTGTCGCTGCCTGATGCTTGTAGTGTGAACGGGGCTTTAGCTACCACTGTCATTAAATAAAAAAAGAATAATTCTAAAGTGTTCTTTAACAGTTTAAAGGAGACCTATTATGTCCTTCTTTATGATATGTAATACAAGTCTCAGGTGTCCCCAAAATGTGTCTAAGTTTCAGCTCAAAATACCCCACAGATCACCTATTATAGCATTTTGAAAATGCCTATTTTGAGTGGAAGCAGAAATGTGCTGTTTTCATGCATGTCTCTTTAAATGCAAATGAGCTGCTGCTCTCCGCCCCCTTTTCCAGAATAGGGCTGTGCCTTTACAGCTCACAACTCTGATACTCTGATAAAAAACATCTGTTTGGTTTTAATTATCATATCTATCGTGCTGAAATCATGCGTTGTAAACCATATCAGTTTAAACTTCTGATATATGCAATTTTCTGAAAAGTGAAAAGGTAGAAATATGCACTTTTAAAGTACTAAAATGTACCTTTAAGGTACTAATATGTACTGTTCAGTGGTAGGTAAGGTACAAAAATGTACCGTTTCACTTTTGTACCTTAGGGTACCGCCACAGTGACAGAACTGTACCTTTTTTCTCTAAGAGTGCATGTGAGTACAAAAAGTACAAAGTTCTCTAATCTAAAAAACGAATTGCGCTTAAGCAGTCAAATACACAGAAGTTTGTTAAAAACACAGGAGTTACAAAAATAGTCTTTTATGTCTGTGAAAGTAAACAGCTGGGAAAGAAATCACGTTTATATTAGATGGCAGCAGCGTAATATACAGTAAATAAATAAGTAAATCAACTGCTATCTTGTCTCCTCAGAGACTGGGACTTTAAATAGTGTTCTGTGCTTGTCTGTGCAGCCAATGACAAAACAGTTAGCATGCTTCGCTCAAACTTTTGCCATGACATTAGAACTACACTGTTGTGCTTGTGAAAACAAAATGACGGCACCGTGGGTGGAAACGTGCAGATTAAGGGGTGGTAATATTATAATAAGATCCCCTTACTACATCACGGAGGGAGCAAAATCTGATGTGCTCATTTTTTCTGGGTTGGTAGATGCATTGGGGACCTAATTATAGCACTTAAACATGGAGTGTTTAGCAGGTTTTCAAACACTGAGCGTCATACACTAAATGACTGAAGATTACACACTACCAGACTTTCAGGTCATTCTGAATACATGAACTCATGCAGAAACATGTCTAAAGTTAGACTCTGTGGCCATCATACACTATAGAATTTTCTGTGAAATCTTTAAACATCAACTGTCCAAAATCTGCAGACTGTCTCTGACTTTCAGCAACTGCTGTTGACTCAGAAAACTTTCAGTAACTTGCATCCAGAAAAGTGACAAAAGTCATGTACTTTTTTCCCAGCCTGAAAGTATAAATAATTTATGATTTACAGTACAGTAGCAGCTAAAAACATCTCTAACTATGCTATTTTGTTGGAAATTTTTAAACAGGTTTTATTTTAAGGGTGATTGCTAATAACTTTACAACATACCACTTTTTCCTCTTGCTAAATGTCAGTATTCCTTAAACAGTTCCCACTTCCAGTCATTAGGATTCAGCTTGAAAATGCCAGTAAAATTGAACCTGCCATGCAAATTCAATTCATCTCTCTCTCTTCTGTTCTTCACACTGTGGTTTTGAATGAATTAGCTCCCTCTTTGATGGCGAGAAGCTTTGAAAGCTTGTCCTCCAGACGCCCAGCCGCCCCCGGCTGTGGTTAATTCCTGGTGCAGTGCAGGCCGCCTCTGGACCTCTAGAGGGGGTGGGACAGGCGTCTGGGGAGCGGGTGAGCAGCCCACGTTCTGCCAGCCGGAACAACCCCGCTCGCCCGGATACAAGCTCTAGAACTCAGGCTTCTGGAATGTTCTAAAATGCCACAGGGCTTGAATTCGATTGAGAATTTGTTGCATTTAATGCAAGAATAAGGGGAATAATCTCTCCCCCGTGGTAAAGACGAGATGATTTGATATTCATATTAATATTTTTTAAATTCATGCTCCCAGCTTGGCCAAAACTGGAACACATCCTTCATAGCTGGGCTTTGAGAGATCTGGAATCTCCATTGAATACAAAGGCAAGGTTGTGCAGCATGTTCATGCTACTCTTTTCCTTTTCTGGAAATAATTCCTGGAATAATGTTTGTTCATAACTTTGAGTGAACCTTAACAGAACGTTCCTGAGAATATTCACTGTGAATCCTCTCTTCATACGTTTAAACAAGAAGGCTTGGAATTAGGCCTGGTATGTACATTTACATTTCATTCTCAGCATATAAAGCTCTACTACTTTACTGTTAAAAGATGCATTCTATGTATGTCCTATAATGCTAATCTTCTGTCCTGAGGTAAGTGTACTTGAGCAAACACAAATGCAGTAATTTTTCCTCGTCTGTGAGCGGCATGGCCATCTCCTTGATAATTTAAAATCCAGGTGTGAAGGAATGTCAGCTCTCGTCTTGAATAACACCATTAAAGCCACTCCGGTAGAGCCGAGTGCCAAGGTCTAGGCTGTTAGATAGCAATTATGTCTCCTGGAGAGCAAGCGGAAGGAAATCTCACTCATTTAATTGACTGTCAGGCTGCTATCTGCGCCTGTGCTTACTGTAATCGGACATGTTCTGCATCCCACAAATCGTGAGCGGGCCCAGTTCAAGGTAAATTTCACAGATTACTCCTTGTAGCTTTTATCCCATGTATATTAGCACTGAACCCATTTGTATGCTAGTACGCTCCTAAAAGTTGAATAAATTAACCTTTAGCAGATGGAAAGAATTCTTTGATGTACAACAAAAACTATACTTTTCTGATCAAAAATACAGTAAAACAGTAATATAATTAAATATTTAACTTTTTTCCAACATCAGCAGCACCACGCACAGTTAAGACTGACTCGTAAGAGATGGTATGGTTGAATAAAGTTATTTTTGCTTTCTTGTAGTTTCATAACATTACGGTTGAACCACAGATGTCACATGGACTATTTTATCGATATCCTTACAAACTTTCTGGGCCTTGAACATGGTAGTTGCATTAGTGTCAATGCAGGGTCAGAAAGCTCTGGATCTATAAATGACAGGGAAAAATAAATTCTTACAATTTTTTGATTGAATCATATACTGTATGCCCACATACACTTTCAAAGTGTGGTTTGAAATATGTGAAATTATTCTAGTTCCTCCTTTAGACTTCAGATACGTCACTCCAAGGTGACTCTGGGCCGCTGTGGAGTTCAAAGGCAGGCGTTTGTCTAGCAGAGGTGTTTGGTTGCTAAGCCTCGTATTGAAGTTTTTCTCCTGAGGTTCAAAGAGTGAAGGTCAAACTCATGCTAAGACGCCTCGTTAACTCTCCATCACAGCGCGTCATTGGTCTGCGAGCGTGTGTGCTGGGGAGGATGTTGACCTCAGGCTAATTTCCTCTTGCCTCCGCTGACTTTTTTTTTTTTTAATGACACACAGACAGCTGCCACTTCTGAAGGATGTCTGTCCCACAGGGGTGCTTCATTAAGGCGCGTCTCAACCCACGCTCAAGCATGCAAGCAAACACAAAGCATGCCGCCACACGCAGACGTCATTACTGTCTCTGATCGTTGTGTTCCGTCAGCAAATTCTGTCAGATGTGATTTCCAGAGCTGTTTTCCTCTTTCTCGCTGTCAGCGTTGGGGAGGGGGTTGACTGATATTTCTAGTTTGTAAACACAACACCGTTCTACACTGCGGCCTAACATGTGGGA